>NC_052321.1:28434006-28734006 GCF_016432855.1 Salvelinus namaycush
TGCTAGCTAGCTACTTCCAGACACAAATGAGAGAACACCTCACTGACAATTTTACTCGGCGTAACAGAGCTGGTTAGGCTGTTTACATGTTATCTGGAGCGTTCTTGACTAACTATATATATTTTTTTGTCTACGTTTACTGACACTGGTCATATTCAGCAAGTGTTGCGCGTTTGTAAATGCATCAATTGTTTTCCGCTCTGGCACACTCAGACGAGAGTGCTCTGAAATCGGAGTAGATAGCCAGAGTGAATTTGCGAACGCAAGAGATATGCTAACTGGATAACAGTTGTTCAAGTTCTTGCCAGCTAATCAAATGACACCTGCATCTCTAGCTGTGTATAGGCACCGAAAACTTGAGGGGGAAAAGTCGGTCACTCAACCACTCCTCCAATGGCATGACATCCTCCTAGCAGCTATCTAACTTGTGATCACTGCCCTTGCTAGTTTGATTGTATTGACATTCCCAGACTTAGTTATATTCTTCAGTTTTTGTCCAGAATATTGAGTCACTAAAAACAGTGCATCGCATCCCGAATGGAGGCAGCAAACAATGCCAGCTGTGATTTACAACCTGATAGCAATATTTTTGGGACGATCATGAATTGAACTAGATCCATCTATTCTGCCAACAATGCCTTAATGTCATGGAACTTTGAGTCAAATAGAACCCATTTTTAAAACCTCTTATAAAGTTGGTGTTGTAGTGTAAACTGGGAATTTTATATTTTTTTTACTGATATTATGATTGTCTGTTTGTTTCATATCTGCAAAGTAGTCCAAACTCTGTCAGTTCCACTTTAAACTTTACATCAATGGTTACTTTGTGTGCTAAACATGAAATGTTTTTTGCATTGGGAAGTAAGTTGTAAATTTAGATTAGGAAATGCTTAATGGTTGTGTTTTTGTATTCTTATGATTGGGACCTACTGGCTTATTATGTCTGTGTTTATGGACTGCTTATCCTTTAACATCATGCTGTGTGTGACTGCTGTCTTTCCATCGGCCCTATGCAGTGGTGCCTGGAGAAGTGGGAATACTCACATTTTTCCAAAAGGTTTCCCTAACCGCCCGCCCAGGAAAGGCACCCTGTGTGAAAAATCCTATATTTCCTATGTTTTTTAAAATTAGTTTTCCTATAGATGTTTCAGATTTTTACTCTCAAAAAAAGACAAACATTTGAAGTCCACAACAATGCTTAAACAACATAAATCTGATTGGGTGGGCCTGGCCCCCCAATGGGTGGGCCCCTGTCCATGTCTATGCATCTGATGCAAACAGCACATGATGACAATTGCACATCACAAATAGCCTACTAACCAACACTTCGGACAATTTTTTTTCAGTATCTAGTTTGCATACCCATTATTGCCTTAGTTATCATTTACTGGTAGATAAGTTGAAACGTCTTTCTTACCCTACCGGCTACCGATGTCATTCTTCTGTGAACCGCGCCATGCCAAAACCAGTTGAACTGCACACTTTTGCTGCAAGCAGATGATATTCCACTGAATCCAGGCCATTTGTGCGGCGCTCGTGAATATATTTCACATGCTTTGGGATTGTGTAGGCTACTTTGTGTAAGATTTCTCTATTGTACTACATCATTAATAAGTTGTATACCTCCACTACACTACTTTGATACGCATCAGTAGGAATTAAAAAGTGAAAATACACAATACCCACTGAAAAAAAGTGAGTTTAGGGCCTATACCTGAGTATATAGCCTCCACTACATCACTGGCCCTTTGTGTTTTACAAAAAGTGCATTCTCCTACATGAACCTGTCACACACTGAAGGTCATAGGTACGCCACTGTACTAACCTGTCACACACTGAAGGCCTATAGGTTCACCACTGTGCAAACATGTTTACAATAGATATAAAGGCTGTTAAGAATACATTATTAATGTTTAAAGAAAGGAGTGTATATATTTGGCCTCGTAAAGTGATTTCTTGTGCTTTCTGAATGGAAGCTGATTTTCTTTTAAAAATTAAATTTCTTTTTTAACTCCCTAGGCTTCCGGATGACAAGTATACGCATACCATGCTGCAGCCACCACCATGCTTGAAAATATGAGGAGTGGTACTCAGTGATGTATTGTGCTGGATTTGCCCCCCCAAAAAACATTTTGTATTTCTTTGACACATTTTTGTACTTTAGTGACTTATTGTAAACAGGATGTATGTTTTATTCTGTGCAGGCTTCTTTTCAATCTGTCATTTATTGTGGAATAACTACAATGTTGTTGATCCATCCTCAGTTTCCTCCTATCACAGCCATTCAACTCTTAACTGTTTTAAAGTAACCATTCGCCTCATGGTGAAATCCCTGAGCGGTTTCCTTCCTCTCTGGCAACTGAGTTAGGAAGGATGCCTACATCTTTGTAGTGACTGGGTGTATTGATACACCATCCGAAGTGTAATTAGTAACTTCACCATGCTGAAAGGGATATTCAATGCCTGCTTTTTTATTTTTTACCCATCTACCAATAGGCGCCGCCCTTTGCGAGGCATTGGAAAACCACCCTGATCTTTGCGTTTGAAATTCAATGCTCGACTGAGGGACCTTAGAATGATCTGTATGTGTGGGGTACAGAGATGAGGTAGTCATAAGAAAAATGTTAAACAAAAATGTCAAGATTTGTGAATACTTTCTGAAGGCACTGTAGTTTCTGTGGCTGCCTCCAAAACGTACCGCCCTCTACTGCTTTATCATCATCTGTAATTAAACCCCACTATGTTATGTGTTTTACACATTTATGAGGAGTGGGGAAAATAGCTAAAATGATTGTGTTGGACTTGTTTATATTTTTGCGATGTTTTATATCCAGTGTCGGGACAGGGTTGGGGCTTTTCTTTCTCCACTCGTTTAGTTTTTTGGTGTTGTATTTGAACCAGACAATTAAACATCTTAGGGTGAGGAGTAAGATGGAGGTTAGATGTCTGTTCCTCAAAGGCTCGGACAGGGATAAATAGCGAAGTTTCCACTTAGTGATTTTACACTCCTCTCAAGATGGATTTCTACTTAGAGGTACTGCAAGATTCTGGCAATTCAGAAATGTTTCTCCTAACCTAGAGTCAGGCGAACTTGTGGATACTGTTTTCTTTGCCTATGTGTGCAGTGTGATGGTAGAGGTCGTTTTGCGAGCCAATGCTAATTAGCGTTAGCGCAATGACGAAGTCTACAGGTACCTGTACAGTAGCATAAAACCTTAGAATCCCGCAGTATCCCTTTAACCATGAATGGCTTTGCTTATTGGGTGAATACATTATTTTGGGGTTTTCTTCTGCTTCTGGAGAGAGCTAGACTAGATTGTGATCTGTGTGTTTCTGTATCATATTATTTTGCATTAAAGTAGTGGGACCAAAGTTTTACTATCTGGGAACTTCAAGTCACTAACAGAGATTTTCGTCTCTCGCTCTGTGTCTGTGTGGTCAGGTTGTTCTGGAGTGTATTCTAAAGAAGGACCTGGTCTACAACAAGGTCAACCCCATATTCCACCATTGGAGGATCAACGACAAGAAGTTTGGCCTGACCTTCCAGAGTCCTGCCGATGCCAGGGCCTTTGATAGAGGGATCCGCAGGGCCATCGAGGACATCAACCAAGGTGGGTTAGGAAGAACCCCTGAGCTTTTGTTCACCTCCGTTCAGTACAGTCTCACCTCACGGAACTTGTGTTTTTGTAGACTCCTTTCCTCTGACATTATGCGTGTGTCTGTTTGTATGAATTAGTGTGTGCGCGAGTCTGTGTGCTCAAGCGTACATTTCTGCGTGTGATTGTATGTTGGTTTATATCTGTGGTAATGGTTGGCCTGTTCTCCAGGTGGTTGATGCATAGCATTGATTAGCTGTGACAACTTCACCTGCTCCCTGCTCACTCACCCATGATTGGCCCTCCTATCTTATCTTTGCCAGCTGTGGAGAAGATAAGGGCACCACTTCCTGTACAGACTGGCAGCCTAGACAGTTGAGTTAGAGGATAGGGGCTCAAAATAGGGGCAGTCTGTGTCTGGTGAAATTTGGAGTTTAGGCTTTAAGATAGGTGGAGTTTGGAATAGGCTAGGTGGAGTTTGGAATAGCAGAGTCCCCACTTCCAGAAGTTAGGTTGAAAATACTGTATCCCTAAAAAACAGTAACATCCACTTTCTACCGACTCCGCTGAGAGTGGGGCTTGCATTGTTAGAGATGGGCTGAGGATAGGCTAGGTTACCATGGTTGTTGATGTGCTGAACCTGGGCTAGGCTAGATTAACCTGGTTGTTGGTGGGCAGAAGCTGGGCTAGGCAAACCTGGTTGTTGCTGGGCTAGGCTAACCTGGTTACAGATGGGCTGAGGCTAGTGTAGGCCGGGCTAAGTGTTTGGAGATGGGCAGAGGTTAATACAGCAGCCTGGGGCTCTGATAAGAGTTTCCAGCAAAGGTAGTGCCAGAGGTAGCAAAGGCATCCAATTAGCAGGAGAGGCGCCAGCTCAGCAATGTGCCATCCAGCCTCCTGGCCTGTGTTAATCAAGACTAAAACCTGGCTTGGGCGCTATGGATACCTCCTCCACTTACCGGCCCTGTAGACCTGGGGAGGAAACTGATGGGGTCTAACAACATGAAAAAGGTGCGCTAGCCTATACCAAAATGTGTATGTAACTCTAGCTCGGAATGTCTTAGGTACTGATAAACCAGTAGAAGTAACAGTCAATACTAGCCTATTAGCAGAATTATCATTGCTGTAAATTAGCACACATGCCCATGCCTTTGGTCTTGTCAGGAATGGGCTGTGTAATAAGAGTGCTGCCTGGCTCCCAGTGCCTGTTCTACTCTGCTCCTCTCCTCCCTGTATCCTCTGTTGTGTTCTGTCTTCCTCTGTATTCCTCCAGTGTTGTGTAATGCCTCCCCTCCACACAGGCAGGTTCCTCTGTATTCCTGTTGCATCGCTCTGCTGCCGGACTGCAGTGTGTGTGCTTCGAGGTGTGTGTGTGTGTTCTTAGTGTGTGTTTTAAGTGTGTGTGTGTGTGTGTGTGTCAACCTTGCAGTCCTCTGTTGCCATGGCAACGGTGGGCACATGGTTCAGGCAGCTCCATGGCCCAGCACTGGCAGAGTCGTGCTGCAGAAAGTCTCTGTCTCAACGTGCTACAGACAGACGTTTAGCCAAGCCATCAATGTAAATAAGAATTTGTTCTTAATAGACACGCCTGGAAAAATTAAGGTTAGGGAAAAAATAACATTAACAATGGACAGAGACTGACACACGCACACTGTTGAATGCTCCCGCAGTTTTATTCTGCTACGTTTCCACCCGACAGTCTTCTTCTCTAAACTAGAGACGGAGAGACAGACAGATGCCTGGTTTCTCCTGCTACTTGCCTGGCTTCTCCTGCTGCTTGCCTGGCTTGTTTTAAATGAGGTCTTGGTGATCCTAATTAAGTGAACTGGGAGTCTTAAAAGAGCCTCTTGATGCCGTAGGTACAGACAGTTTCCTCTTCGTCCGTCCCAGTGGAAAGGAGCTAATCTCTGTTTTCTACACTACTGCCAACATTTAACTTTGGACTAATTTTCTTTCCCCCAACATTTCAATCAAAGCTTGTTTTTAGACATGTTGTTGTTAAGAGTTGGGTACAAGTTCAACAGTACTATTACTTACACTGAATAAATATATAAACGCAACATGTAAAGTGTTTCATGAGCTAAAATAAAAGATCCCAGAAATGTTCCATACACACAAAAAGCTTATTTCCCTCAAATGTTGTGCACAAATTTGTTTACATCCCTGTTATTGACCATTTATCTTTTGCCAAGATAATTCATCCACCTGAAAGGTGTGGCATATCAAGAAGCTGATTAAACATATGATCATTACACAGTTGCACCTTTTGCTGGGAACAAAACAGGCCACTCTAAAATGTGCAGTTTTTCACAACACAATACCACAAATGTCTCAAGTTTCGAGTGACTGTGCAATTGACATGCTGACTGCAGGTATGTCCACCAGAGCTGTTGCCTGAGAATTGAATGTCAATTTCTCTACCATAAGCCGCCTCCAACATCACTTTAGAGAATTTGGCAGTACGTCCAACCGGCCTCACAACTGCAGACCACGTATAACCACGCCAGCCCAGGACCTCCACATTCGGCTTCTTCACCTGCGGGATCGTCTGAGACCAGCCACCCGGACAGCTGATGAAACTGTGGGGCTTGCACAACCAAGTAATTTCTGCACAAACTGTCAAACTGTCTCAGGGAAGCTCATCTGCATGCTCAGTGTCCTCACCAGGGTTTTGACCTGACTGCAGTTAGGTGTTGTAACTGACTTCAGTGGACAAATTCTCACCTTCGATGGCCATTGGCACGTTGTAGAAGTGTGCTCTTCACGGATGAATCCCGGTATCATCTGTACCGGGCAGATGGCAGACCACGTGTATGGCGTTGTGTGGGCGAGCGGTTTTCTGATGTCAACGTTGTGAAACAAGTGCGGTGGGGTGGCGGTGGGGTGGCGGTATGGGCAGGCATAAAACAATTGCATCTTATCGATGGCAAGTTGAATGCACATAGCGACTGACGAGATCCGGAGGTCCATTGCTGTGCCATTCATCCGCTGCCATCACGTCATGTTTCAACATGATAATGCACGACCCCATGTCTCAAGAATCTGTACACAATTCCTGGAAGCTGAAAATGTCCCAGTCTTCCGTGGCCTGCATACTCACCAGACATGTCACCCATTGTACATGTTTGGGATGCTCTGGATCGACGCGTACTACATCGCGTTCCAGTTTCCTTCAATATCCAGCATCTTTGCACAGCAAAGAACAACATTCCGCAGGCCACAATCAACAGCCTTATCAACTCTATGTGAAGGAGATGTGTAGCGCTGCATGAGGCAAATGGTGGTCACACCAGACACTGACTGGTTTTCTGATCTACGCCCCTACCTTTTTTTAAGGTATCTGTGACCAACAGATACCGGACAAGACGAATAGTTCCACATGCTCTCTATGATAAAGAACCCCAGACAGATGTTCTTTGGCCTCTCGCCAGGCTGGGTAGTCAACATGGCCGAGAAGAAGATTCTGAAACCGACTGATGATAAACTACTCCAATATTACAGTTCATAAATGATTCAAATGAACATGCTCTGTTGATGTACATACATGTTTTATTTTGTATTCCCAGTCGTGAAATCCATAGATTATTAATTCATTTATTTCAATTGAAATTGTTGCATGTTGCGATTTTATATTTTTGTTTAATGTAGTATTCTTATCATTAGTCTACTTTCTTTAAAATCGTCATGGCTTTTTATCCCCGACCCGAGTTGTACTTATACAAGCAGAGAGCAGATTTCATTAGGCCATGTGCCTTACTAACACAGAGTAGCTTTGATTTCCCCATTTAGCTGTGATGGCGAATGTAAGTCTCGGCCTACCAAACTTCCCTCAATGGCTTCCCTCTTCCCATCTATCACCAGTGGCATGCTTGTGGGGATGTGTGACGTCTGGGGACTTGTAACATTTTAGGGACTTTTGATATAAAGGGACTTGGTGACGTGGGGATGTACAGTATGTTATGTGAACTGTCTGTTGTGTCTATGTAGCTACGTGCTGGAATTCTTATTGAATTTCTGACTTTAATCAATCTTCTCTTTTCCAGGCTGTCCTGCGTTTGGTGACTCGGACTCCCTGGATGGATTACAGGTGAGTCCAGGGACTAGGGTCCTCGTATATTCTCCATGTCTTTATTTGGTAGCACAACGGTTTTCTGTAGGACTGACCTGACTTCCCACCAGTCTAGTGTAATTCAGTTCTGTTTCCTGTGCTTGAATCAAGGACGCAGGGCCGAGGTAAATCTGAGCAGTGGCTGAACACGACACTCTATTCCAGTACTGCTTCAGGCCCTTCGTCTTCTCCTCTGACAGTTGTCTTTAGGATATGGGTCTGTTGTAACAGCCAGGGTCTTGCCTTACCTTTCATTGCTGGGGAGTTGTCGAGTGTGCCCACGGCTTAGGTGTGCATATCTGTCACCCGGTCAAAACTGATACCTGGGAACCAAGTTTCGTTAAAAAAAAGTCAACATGGTACATTTCTCCAATTTGTCTTTGTGGGTTATCTGAAACCACTCGTATTTCCTCATCTATTGATAGATTGAGCTGTGCTCAGGTGTAGTGTGTTGGTAAGTTGATAAAGGAGTTGGCTCTCTTTGTCCTCCTCAGTATGAACTTTTACAAGCTACTGCTCCTGTTCGGCAGTGTAGATAGCAACGTTTTCTCAATCTCATCAACAGGGAGTGAAGGTAAAGACCTGCACAGCCAAGCTGATTTTGCTTTAGATATGGAGTGTGCTGTAGAAACACAACACTGCTCCTTGCTCAAGTTTTGCTTATGAAACACCACAAGTAGACAAACCTATCAGATTTGTGACACGAAGGGCCAATGCGTTGTATTTGTGAAAGTATACATGACAAACTGAACCTCTTTACAAAAGGCATTGTTTCAGATGACCTGCTAAGCTAATGATTTAGTATCCCCTGCTGCTCTTTAATTCCCAGTATCTGGGGGTTTTGTGTCCACCAGTGACCTGGTGGCTGGGCTGCAATCACCTTTGACCCCACAGTATCTGTCCTGATTCACAGAGTGGAGTAGAGAAGGTCAGAGGGCGTGAGAGGAACGAGAGGATCTGTTCCTGTTCCTGTGGAGAGCAGCTTCCTCTTTAAGAAATCAGCCGTACAGGAAGTCCAATGACAGCTGTTGCCAGGCAGCAAAGGAGCCGGCGGGCGGCCGGTGGGTGGGTGGGTGGGAGGAGCAGGGGGGTTCAGTAAGTGAGCAACCGAGGGTGTCGCCATGGTAATTTGGCATCAGAGTGTTGCGGTCTGAGACCTGGGAATGGGCTACATGGGCGAGAAACTGTGAGGCTAGTCACACTCTCACACCAAGCCACACAGCCAAAGAGATGGAGCTAACTAACGCTCGACTCAAATGCCACCACACGCTAGGCAAGTTTCCATTGAACCAGATTTATTTGACAAAAGCAATGTAAAAAAAATACATTTAAAAAAATAATGTTTTTGCAGTATGTGTTATGGAAACGGCAGATACAGGAGAAACGATCTAAAGATCTACAACATTTTCATCCTTGCCGAATCATTTTGAAGGTACGCACGTAATGTCACCGCGTAACTATAAAGCTCCACTCCACATTTAATTCTGTCTACTGCTTGCAAAAAAACATTTTTAGTATAAAAATAATGTTTCTTTGCAGGACAAGGATTGTCCTGACTTTCAATAATGCCTGAATTGCTTCTCCTTGCTTTTCTGGTTGGCTGGAAAGTTTCACCATCCAATTATTTCAGCTCTACAGGAGTGCAAGTTTCACCATGACATCGACTGTGGCGACACATTGGCACATATGTCAAATATTAGTCAATTATGGCATTCTATCCATGCTGGCTTTCGCGGGCTACCTGAGACATGACACTGATAGGTGGGAGGGCATATAGGCTGTTGCCAATTTATTCATGCGCAATTTGCCTAAATAGCTAATGGAAGCACTTCAATCACTGCATTTTTATTTGGCACTAGTTTTGTCATAATTTTCCCCCCGAAAATGTAAATTTTTTTGTAGGTGTGATGTCATTACGTCCAGCTGTTTTCATCGACACAAGATGGTTGAATGGACTTTTTACAAGTTAAAAATAAATCACTGGACAAGTTCATGGAATCATATCTACTGTGTGATGTTAGCCTGCACCTCTTCATAACTGGACACGTTCATGGAATCATATCTACTGTGTGATGTTAGCCTGCACCTCTTCATAACTGGACACGTTCATGGAATCATCTACTGTGTGATGTTAGCCTGCACCTCTTCATAACTGGACACGTTCATGGAATCATATCTACTCTGTGATGTTAGCCTGCACCTCTTCATAACTGGACACGTTCATGGAATCATCTACTGTGTGATGTTAGCCTGCACCTCTTCATAACTGGACACGTTCATGGAATCATCTACTGTGTGATGTTAGCCTGCACCTCTTCATAACTGGACACGTTCATGGAATCATATCTACTCTGTGATGTTAGCCTGCACCTCTTCATAACTGGACACGTTCATGGAATCATCTACTGTGTGATGTTAGCCTGCACCTCTTCATAACTGGACACGTTCATGGAATCATATCTACTGTGTGATGTTAGCCTGCACCTCTTCATAACTGGACACGTTCATGGAATCATCTACTGTGTGATGTTAGCCTGCACCTCTTCATAACTGGACACGTTCATGGAATCATATCTACTGTGTGATGTTAGCCTGCACCTCTTCATAACTGGACATGTTTCAGCCATCACTATGTGCTCCATCCCAGAATTTAACTTGGACGGCGAGAGCTGTGTGTGCGCAGACTAAGAAGGCCATAGAAATATGTTGGGTTTTGTTCAGTTCCATTTCTTCGTCGAAACTCTGACATGAATTGATTTAGCTGAAAGTGACCTTGTGCTGTAGCCCAGCCAAGATCCATGAGACGAGTCACTTTGACACGGGAGGTAGGTCACTTTGACACGGGAGGTAGGTCACTTTGACACGGGAGGTAGGGCGCGTTGACACGGGAGGTAGGGCACGTTGACACGGGAGGTTGGGCGCGTTGACACGGGAGGTTGGGCGCGTTGACACGGGAGGTCGGGCGCGTTGACACGGGAGGTCGGGCGCGTTGACACGGGAGGTCGGGCGCGTTGACACGGGAGGTAGGGCGCGTTGACACGGGAGGTCGGGCGCGTTGACACGGGAGGTCGGGCGCGTTGACACGGGAGGTCGGGCGCGTTGACACGGGAGGTAGGGCGCGTTGACACGGGAGGTAGGGCGCGTTGACACGGGAGGTAGGGCGCGTTGACACGGGAGGTAGGGCGCGTTGACACGGGAGGTAGGGCACTTTGACACGGGAGTTAGGGCGCTTTGACACGGGAGGTAGGGCACTTTGACACGGGAGGTAGGGCGCGTTGACACGGGAGGTAGGGCGCGTTGACACGGGAGGTAGGGCGCGTTGACACGAGACTTAGGGCACTTTGACACGGGAGGTAGGGCACGTTGACACGGGAGGTAGGGCACGTTGACACGGGAGGTAGGGCACGTTGACACGGGAGGTAGGGCACGTTGACACGGGAGGTAGGGCACGTTGACACGGGAGGTAGGGCACGTTGACACGGGAGGTAGGGCACGTTGACACGGGAGGTTGGGCACTTTGGAGGCTTGTTTGGCCTTTTAATGGATTTAGCCTAGTCACTCTCTGTATGAGCTTGACGGGACTTGTAACATGTCTGCCATGTAGAGTGTTTTAGGATGTCTGGTTTTCCCATGATACTCTGAAACTCCGAGCATATGCAGACATCAATGGCCAACCAGGTCTCTAAGTATCTGGAACCTCTTAACCCCCTGTCCAGATGTGTGTGTGTGTGTGTGTGTGTGTGTGTGTGTGTGTGTGTGTGTGTGTGTGTGTGTGTGTGTGTGTGTGTGTGTGTGTGTGTATAAAATGCGCGGCTCTGTATCTTGTGTGTGCCTGTGTGTGGTGTAGGGCCCTCATCAGCCCACATCCTGCCCTCCCTCACCCCGACACCTCACACCCACCGCCAGTCTCTCTCACACACACACATACACAGTCGACACTGTCAACGGCTGACATACTGCAAAAATACCCCCCCCCCCCCCCCCCCCCCCCGCCCACACACACTCTCATAGCCATTCACACACTTCATTGACAAGATGCTGCTGTCCTTGACTTAGCCTTTGCAGAACCTTGTTTAGATGCAACATTTGACAGATTTACGAAAAAGAAAGACCACATCTACTGCATGACCTCAGCTGAGGAGGATGGATGAGCCTTTCCTTATCTCAAATGGATGTAGAAGATAGGACTTGTGGGAGATGTAGTTTGTGTTTGCAGAGATTTTGATGCAGCCAAGTATTTGAGAGGAGGTGGGGTGATATAGTTCAAGAGAGATTAAAGAAGCAAACCCCAGTGGTGGGTGGTCAAACGGTGCATGTTTTAGTCAAGTAAGGTAGTTTGGTTGAGGAGAAAGCTTACTGAAGAGAAGCCCCTGTAGAATCACTATAGAGCAGGGCTGAGCAGCGTTTACGAGGATTCATACTAGGAATGAGTCATCGTCTGTGACACTGAAGAACTCGTCATACACAATCCCACTCTCTCTCCCTCTGCTTCTCTCTCTAACACACATCTGAATGCTTTTTGCTTGGGATGTTTCACAATGAAATACTGTGAACCCGAGGACCCAGATATTTCAGAGGTCGTCATGCAGATGCCTGGACCTGTGACTCCTTATGAGTCGCTGATTCAACACACCCACAACATAGGCTACACACCTGTGCCTTATGGGGTTTCCAGAATGTGGAGCAGCCAAGCCCCTTCCCCCGTGTATGCCTGGGAGGGTGGAAGCGCTTGAAGCTCTGATGTTGGTCCTGCGCCAGGTTGCTCCCCGCCATCTCCCCCTCAACATCTCTGGGGTCAGATCAGAACCAGATTGGCCCCCACGCATGCCTTTGAATGGTGGGGCTCAGCCCAGTGCTTTAAAAGGAAGCCCAAATCTGGTTCCCATTTCACTCCCCTAACACACACACACTCTCTCACACACACACACACACACACACACACACACACACACACACACACACACACACACACACACACACACAGCTGTCATCTGTCTTTTTAAGTTATGGGCTGCATTTCTCCAGCTGGAGCTGGTTTATGACATTCTCTCGGCAGACTTGTTGGCCGTGCTCTCTGTCACACACACACACACACACACACACATACGTATACATATGCTCTCGTACACACACTTATTTTATCCTGTTCTGTTCTTTCTCTTCTTTCCACTCCTCTTCTTAGTCTGTCCTTCCTGCTCAGACGTCTAACACACTGGGTGTGTGTGACACAGTATTTTAGCATTCAGAGAAGCAGAGAGGAAACAAGACGCACACACTTTGTTGAGAGAGAGAGAGAGGCATCTCTTAGCAACCACAGGACAGTAATTACTGTAACAGCAGCTGGGCGCAAACCAGATTTCCGCTGTGCGTTAAAACACTGGCGTGGGCTACTTTACACAGTGCACTGACTAACCAGCAGCCTCCTCCACACGCAGGGAGAGAGAGAGAGAGAGGGAGGGAGGGAGAGATGGACAAGCCTGGATGGAGCCAGGGAGTGTATGCTTATGTGTGTGAGAATATGTATCTTTGTGTGACTGCGTGTAAGGTTGCGTACTATATGTGTGTGAGAATTTGTGTGTGTGTGTGCGTGCATGTACTGGCATGTGCACAGATGGGAGCACCATGCTTGTGTGAGTGCTGAAATGTGCTGGCCATAAGGCCTCTCTCTGTCATGGCTGCCTATCCATCTCCTCTCCTCCATACCTTTCTTCCTCTCCTGCTGGGGTTGGGCTCATACTCCATTGTCACCTAACAGGTGTGTTTCTGAACATGTATGAATGTATTTGGTCTATATATATATGTGTGTGTGTGTGTGTTACATAGTTATTAACAGTATTTGTCATTTTCAGTTGACTAGGAGCTGTCTGTGGATGATGCCGTTAATACCTTCTGAGACCCAAAAAAAAACATTTAAAAAAAAAACTCCTTTGAGGACACATTTAGCCTTAAAGAGGAGGGAATGTTTTACATTTTAATTTAGGAGATGCACTTATCCACAGTGACTTACATATATTTTGGTACTGGTCCCCGGTGGAAGTTGAACCCACAACCCTGGCGTTGCAAGCGCCATGCTCTACCTACTGAGCCACACGGGACTGCGAAACTGGCTACAGGGTTAGAAGTGGCTATGTGTTTATCAGGCCCATGTTTGTAGATCTCACAGCAATAAAAATGCCTGTGGGAACACATGGGAGGCTGATAGGAACTCGGAGTTCTCAACAGACGGGGCTTGAGTCATCTCAGGCAGAAGCACAGGGAGAAATGTGGGCTCTGGCTGCCACCTAGTGGACATATGTGGAATTCATATAGTTAGGATATCAGTGGCATCTGTAGCTAATGTGAGTCAGTGTTATGCTTTGTATTTGGAAGTATAATAAAGACGCCTTGTATAAGTTGGAATGTATGATGTGTTGAATAAGAACTCAGCAAAAAAAGAAACGTCCTCTCACTGTCAACTGTGTTTATTTTCAGCAAACTTAACATGTGTAAATATTTGTATGAACATAAGATTCAACAACTGAGACATAAACTGAACAAGTTCCACAGACATGTGACTAACAGAAATGGAATAATGTGTCCCTGAACAAAGGGGGGGTCAAAATCAAAAGTAACAGTCAGTATCTGGTGTAGCCACCAGCTGCATTAAGTACTGCAGTGCATCTCCTCCTCATGGACTGCACCAGATTTGCCAGTTCTTGCTGTGAGATGTTACCCCACTCTTCCACCAAGGCACCTGCAAGTTCCCGGACATTTCTGGGGGGGAATGGCTTGAGCCCTCACCCTCCGATCCAACAGGTCCCAGACGTGCTCAATGGGATTGAGATCCGGGCTCTTTGCTGGCCATGGCAGAACACTGACATTCCTGTCTTGCAGGAAATCACGCACAGAACGAGCAGTATGGCTGGTGGCATTGTCATGCTGGAGGGTCATGTCAGGATGAGCCTGCAGGAAGGGTACCACATGAGGGAGGAGGATGTCTTCCCTGTAACGCATAGCGTTGGAATTGCCTGTAATGACAACAAGCTCAGTCCCATAATGCTGTGACACACCGCCCCAGACCATGACGGACCCTCCACCTCCAAATCGATCTCGCTCCAGAGTACAGGCCTCGGTGTAACGCTCATTCCTCTGATGATAAACGCGAATCCGACCATCACCCCTGGTGAGACAAAGCTGCGGCTCGTCAGTGAAGAGCACTTTTTGCCAGTCCTGTCTGGGCCAGCGACGGTGGGTTTGTGCCCATACGACCATCACCCCTGGTGAGACAAAACTGCGGCTCGTCAGTGAAGAGCACTTTTTGCCAGTCCTGTCTGGTCCAGCGACGATGGGTTTGTGCCCATAGGCGACGTTGTTGCCGGTGATGTCTGCTGAGGATCTGCCTTACAACAGGCCTACAAGCCCTCAGTCCAGCCTCTCTCAGCCTATTGCGGACAGTCTGAGCACTGATGGAGGGATTGTGCCTTCCTGGTGTAACTCGGGCAGTTGTTGTTGCCATCCTGTACCTGTCCCACAGGTGTGATGTTCAGATGTACCGATGCTGTGGAGGTGTTGTTGCACGTGGTCTGCCACTGCGAGGACGATCCGCTGTCCGTCCTGTCTCCCTGTAGCGCTGTCTTAGGCATCTCACAGTACGGACATTGCAATTTATTGCCCTGGCCATATCTGCAGTCCTCATGCCTCCTTGCAGCATGCCTAAGGCACGTTCACGCAGATGAGCAGGGACCCTGGGCATCTTTCTTTTGGTGTTTTTCAGAGTCAGTAGAAAGGCCTCTTTTAGTGTCCCAAGTTTTCATAACTTTGACCTTAATTGCCTACCATCTGTAAGCTGTTAGGGTCTTAACGACCGTTCCACAGGTGCATGTTCATGCATTGTTTATGGTTCATTGAACAAGCATGGGAAACAGTGTTTCAACCCTTTACAATGAAGATCTGTGAAGTTATTTAGATTTTTACGAATTATCTTTGAAAGACGGGGTCCTGAAAAAGGGCCGTTTCTTTTTTTTGCTGAGTTTAGAAGTTGATAGATGTGGCCGATGTCTGACTGGTTGTGTGTGGTTGTGTTGCAGCCCCTGTGTGAGGAGCCGCCCTCCATCTGTACACCCATGAAGGAGCCCTTCTCCCCCCTGAGTGTCCACAGTGTGGTGTCCACTGAGCCCTGCCGAGGCTGCTATGTCCGCGCTCAGCCTTTTGACGAGTTCCCCTCCAGCAACCGGCGCTACCTGCCTCCTCAGGTCAGTATCAAACGTCTCTAGACCCACACTATATTATTGTATATCATTAGCCCTTTATCACTGTTGGAGATTAAACCTAAACATTGAAGAACAGTAAAGATCAGTCAAGATGCATACTAAAATAAACTTCAATATATGCTGACAACATGCTAAAATGTCTGTTGTGCGCCCTCCTGAACTGAATAAACAATACTATAATAACTGTCTCCACTAGGTCTCCTTCAAGTCGACGCGCCACGTGAGCTTTCACATGGACGAGGAGGAGATCGTTAGGATCAACCCTCGTAAGGACGTTCTGATCCGCGGTTACGAGGACTACCGCCACCCCGTCATGTGGAAGCATGATGTGGAGCGAGAGGACCCTGACTTCCCCGCCTCCTTCCACAAACTGGACACCAAGAAGTGTGAGTACCTCTTCCCCGAGGGGCCGGGCATGGAGTCCCACTCGGGCCCTGGGAGTATGGGTATGGGCACAGGGCTAGGGCTGGGTAAAAACTCCTCCATCAAGACCCAGCCCTCGCCGCTGCTCAAGTCCAAAAAAGGGCGGCGGCGGCGGGAGGATGGTGAGCGTTCACGCTGTATCTACTGCCGGGAAATGTTCAACCATGAGGACAACCGACGGGGGCAGTGCCAGGACGCTCCAGACCCCATCAAGCAGTGCATCTATAAAGTCAGCTGTATGCTGTGTGCCGAGAGCATGCTCTACCACTGCATGTCCGACTCTGAGGGAGACTTCTCGGACCCGTGCTCGTGTGACACGGCCGACGAGCAGTTCTGCCTGCGCTGGCTGGCCCTGGTGGCGCTGTCCTTCATCGCTCCTTGTATGTGCTGCTACCTGCCGCTAAGAGCCTGCCACCACTGTGGGGAGGCCTGCCGATGCTGCGGGGGCAAGCACAAGGCCGCCGGGTGACCTGACTGAACTCTGACCCCCCTCACCCGGGACGACCTACCCACAACACAGCTAGCTAACACAGGAAAGCGGAAGCTTGTTTTTCCATTCACCTCTCAAAGGGGGGTGACATGTTGTTATAGAACCCTGGCTCTGGATGTCTTTTGGAGATGTTTGTGTCCTCCGACGCAGAGAGCAACGGAAGACCAACCTCGTGCTTTACGGGCTCTGAGTGTGAAGTTAAGTTCAGGAGCTGAACGCAAGGAGAAGGCGTTGTGATTAACAGGCATGGTGATATTACTAAACACACACTCACACTCGTACATAATACACACAGGCAGGCCACCATGTCAGACTCTCTCTAGAAGTAATGTGTAACTTTATGAAGGAATATCAAACGACAACAAAAACAAAACAATTGTGCGGAAAGGTAACATACTTATTGTTCCAGTATGCTGAAAGGGATATTTTCTTGCTTTTTTGTGAATTTTTGTTTGGGTGACAGTGGCCTTCCCTTTGACTCGAGCATTGGCCGACAGTGTAATTATTAGACAAAGTGCACTAGAAATGTTTATCCCCCCCTTAAAGGTAGCCTTCACACAATTGTAATGGTACGTTAACCATAACGCCATTGTTAGAGTCATTTAACAGTTCAGAGATGTTGCTGTGGTGGATGTGTACGTGTTTCCTTATTTTTCCTATTCATCGAATGTTGAACAAAAAAAGAACGTAACACCTTTATCTTTTGACGGGTACAGTATGACATAGCTTTTGACGTTCACCATAGATAATGTTAGAACTATTTCCTTGTTTTGGTAAGGCGATTTGGACCACTTATTTGCATTCCAACATAAAGGGATCGATTCCATGAGCAGAAGGGAAAACATGGTAATGTATTTTGCCATCCTCCATCCCCCCCAAAATGATTTTCCCAAGTCAAGAGTTAATGTTAACACTCCTTGAATCACCTTACACAAATGAGACCAATACTTCACAATTCCATGTACTTTACCAGATTTTCAATTTTGACTCAATCAAATGTTTGCTTCATGGTGAAACTGGTGTTTGTCTTTTTTTCTTGCTCATTTTATGTTTTGAATTTATAAAGCTGAAATTTTACTCAACCAGCAAGTTTTTACATGTAATTTTGGTGACTAAAATTAGGCTAGTTTGGGGAAAACGAAATGTTTTTGAATTAGTCGGCAACAAGAAATCACCAATTTAAAACTAAAATTTTGTGTGAGGAAAAACCCACCTTGAAAGCACTGGTCTCCAAGCTTTGGTTACAGCACCATCTCCAAGTTTCAAAAGTACTGTATGTCTGTCCCCTTGTGGTTGAAGCATTTGTAAGAATGAGTCAAATGTACTGCTGTTATTAGGTCATTTTGCAGCTTGTTCACGGTAACTCCAAGAATACATCATTTAACATTGGCCCAGTCGTGAATTAATGGATGCATCGTTTTAAAGGTCACAGAAAGAAAGTACATTTGGCTATAGGTTATTATAGCATACGAGTATGATTGTTGCACAAGCACAGTGATCGTAGAAACTGTTGTCTGTTTTGACTAGTTGTAACAAAACAGACTTTGTTGAAGCCTGATTGGTAGATATGAAGGTCCTTGTTCAAATCCGTATTTCACACAGAAGAACAATAGCCACGATAACAACCAATGAATGACTGTAGACAGACCCCCAGTTGTATTAATTTGATACTGCACCTCAAAAAGACAGTGTTATTGCTAATTCCACACAACAGCATCAACTGTTGATTTTAGACTGTCTGCCTGTGCACCTGAATAATGTTTGAGAACAAAGAGTCTTCTTTGATCATTTAGACCGAACTATCAAACTGATAGAAAATCGCCCTTCCCAATTTGAAAAGCTTGTCATTACCGCCCTGTACCTTGGCCAGTAGATATGAACCCCATCCCTCGGCCCGCCACTCCTCGAGAAAAGGAAGTGGCAATTCGGTCTTGTCTCCAGACTGGACGGGGGCAGTCAACTTCTTCCAAATCCCACCCTTATGCCCCATGCTGGGCACTCTTTACTTTCTATGCAAACTCTTGACCATGGGAAACGTATAGACCTCTCTCCACACTGAGTCAGTGACAGGACACTTTAATAATGCTATATAGATGTTACCCAGGTACCAAAATCCAAATGCCTGTAAATAAGTAACACTATATTTAAATACCTGATAATAATCCCGTTTAGTTTTTTGGAAATGAAGATAGAGCTGTATTGATCACTGCTGTCAGCATATACTGTAGCTTCAATTGACAGCATTATGTACATAGGTCACCTTGTAGTATTATTTCACATTGAAAAGTAGAGGGCGTTGATGATTGAAATGACTATTGCGCGTTGAATAGAGTTTCTTTCTAGTTTTGTACCGAGGAAGGAAGGCTAGAGTGCTAACATGTCAAAGTAGTGGCAGTCCACTTATTTTTAAAAGGTTTATATATAAAGCTGCTAGATACAATCACTAATTTTATTGTGTTGGGAGGGAGAGAGAAAATCTGCTCTGAAAGACTGTTAAAACAATATCTAGTTCTCTGACAGCATATAACCATGACCACGAGTGTGTGTTCTTGTGTGTTAGGTGTATGTGTGTGCGTGTGTTCACCCGTTTCGGTTTGTTTGTCCATTTTCATTTTGTTCTCATCCCATATTGTAATTTGGATTGCCCTGCATATTGCAAGCTGAACCAAGGTTTGATGAACCTGATTTAAAAACTTGCTGGCTGAGAAGCAAAATGTAGGATGTACATTTCTACAAGTTTAGCTGAGAGATACTGAAATAGCCTGTTTCATTCTGCATTAACCAGCACAGTGCAACTCGCTATCACGTACTGTATTATATATGCAACATGTCTGTCTGCTTTAATATATTTTTTTACCTGTCAGTTAACTTTGCATATGTAAGACTTCAGTTTTTAACCACTGCTGCTAGTCTTATTATTCTTTCTTTCAATCTTAAAGTTTGGATATCTTTGGAATGCATACAAATGTACATTCTCGACTTTGTCTAGGTTAAAATGAAATGCCTAAATAAACTTGTATCTTCAGTGTATTGCATAAAAAGGTTACTTTTCACAGCAGTTGAGTGGTTACTTTTACATTTTCCAATGCTTTGGTGCACTGATGTATGTAGGCTTTTTTCTTCTTATGGCGCTTGATGATGTAACATTTCTGTGATTAGTTCTAAATAGTGGAAAACATTTGTGTTTTGAAAATTGCAGTAAAAATGATACTCTAATTCTTCTGTAAACACTGCCTGTTTATTTTCTTTCTCGTGCATCTTTTCTTTCATTTTCTTAGTGCCATTGGCTTCACACCCTGACAACCTCGAAAAAAGTGCCTCACGTCCATCATAGTTTCCATCTAAAACTTAACAGCTCTTGTTCTGGTTATATTGGTTTATATTTGTCTAGGTATTTCTATCATGGTTTGAAAATTCCAAGTATATGATGTAAAATGTATAGTTCAATAACTCATGTCATAGTTGTATTTTCTTCATACAGATGTAGCTTGTTACTTTTCATAAATATATCATGTAAATATGCATACATATGTTTGTAACTGTTTTTGTTACATCATACACTTGTAATTTGACATATCAAATAACATTATCATAATAAAATGGTGAGTTTTAATCTTGTTGTCTTGTGGGATTCTTTTAAAGACTTCTATCATTATCTTGCCACCTCAGGTAATATAATTATATTTCTATGGTGGAGACGCCACCTTGCATATCTACATCCAACTTCTACGTAACGTTGCAAAAACTTTCCAGGAATATTTCTCACGTATTATCTCTAGCTAGTGTTATCTAGTGCTAATGTTATTTTTCATTGAGCAAATATCAAGACGCAAATCAGCAGAATGACTTTATTACAGTACCTTCCATTTGAGCTTCTCCAGGACCAAGTGAAATTCATCCCAGAATGTTTTCCCCATGTGAATGTCACATATACTATAATAGTATTCTGTTGAATCACTTGACATATAATTATGGTTAGACTATATAGAAGATTAACATTATCCGTAGGTCATGGCTGTACACAAATTACACATTTCATTCACATACTTGAATGGTAAAGAATAACATTTCAGAATGGGATGTCATGTAACTATTTTCAAAGAGTGCTTTTTGATGATTTTATGATGCTTTTTCAGTCCACGGAAGATATGAAGATAACCCGGGAGGCAGTGGAGGCTGCTGAGGGGAAGACAGCTCATAATAATGGCTGGAACCGTGCAAATGGAATGGCATCAAACACATGGAAACCATGTGTTTGATGTATTTGATACCATTCCGCTCCAGCCATTACCACTAGCCCGTCCTCCCCAGTTAAGGTGCCACCAACCTCCTGTACCGGGAGGTTATTAGCGGGAACCATATTTAGACATCACATCATTATATATTTTCCATTATGGCGTCTGTGAGGACATGAGCAACGCCATTGAGGCCGTCTCCATTTTGAAGTAGACATTTTCTAAAATGTTCTACTACTAAATTTTGTCAATAACTATGACAAAATACTCATCAACAACCTAGTTTTCCTGACTAAAACTATGATGATAATGTGACTAGAAGCCCTGGGGAAAAAATTACCATTACAATTTACTTTTCATTTTAGTCTATGAAAATGTGAGGCGAGAATTTCACGAGACTAATGGACATTTAATTTGACATGAAGCTTCTTTTCATCAGTTTTTTTTTCCAGTCATAAGAATGAATGCATGCAGAATATTGCATGCAATCCTCTCATTGGAAGAATTGACATATTTCAGTTGCAAGGTCTGATTGAACCATAGTGAATGATAAAGGCCTCTAGTGGCCGAAAGGCAGTTTTAGCATTGGCAGCGCCATTGAGGGCTTCCACCATCCTTCCACCTTTTTAAAGTAGTCAACTGGGTGGGGATTCCTATGGGTTGTAGCCTCAAGGGCGCTGCCCATGCTGTCACACACGCTATAATGGCACAGACAAAAAGATGAGTCCTCTATCTATCTCTATGGATTGATCTGCCTGGCTCTCCCACACAGCTCCCAGGCGGTCACTTCAGTCACTGACAATCTTTTGAACTGATGCTAAGCCAGGCCACTTCACTTGTAAGCCTAAGTAACCTCAACTAGAAATAATAATAATACTCTCTCTCTTACTTTCATGTATAGGCTACTTTTGCTTTGATCACATCAGAAGCTCTATTTTCCCATATGCGCGGTGTTGCTGCTCTCGCACTGCAGTCCGCATATGCGAGTTGCAGTTGCTTTTTTCCTATGTGAAAAGCTTATGCTATTTGTTGCTCATTATGAGTAAAGTAATATTTCTGGCATTTTTTGGAAAGCTCAAATTCTCCCATTTTCAAAGAAACCACTTATTTACCCCCATTGATGGTTATGATCGAGAGAAAATCAGAGCTGTAAATTGTTCAACCTGTGGCCAAGGTTTTATAGCCTGTATGGTTAATTATGGCTGGCATTGGTTACAATCTGCCATAATATCCATGTTGCCAGCTAAGGTATACGAGGGGTTAGTAGGCCTAGTTGGACAAAGCTATCTGAATGTGCACATAATGGAAGTTAGAGGTAGCCTAAATATTAATTATTTAATATTAAAAAATGCACTGACTATTATGTCACTAAAATGTCTGGGATTAAAACTAGACTAAAACTGTCCAGAGTTTTAGTGGACTGATAATTAACTAACTAAGGATGAAATTACTTAAATGTGACTAAGACTAAATTATATTTTAAGACTAAAATTAGCACTAAAACTACATCTAAAATAGCTGCCAAAATGAACAATGGTAGTGTTGTTTGAACAGGTATAAAGCCAAGGTTGGCAATTTACCGCCACCTGTAGTTATGGAATGTTTGCTCACCAGTATAATTCATCTGCTAATCCTTCTTGATAACCCGGATGGAATCATGTGATTCTTCCTTAGGGAGAGAAATGTACACAACTGTAACCCGGAGAGGGTCATGCTTTCTCAATTTCAGGCATGGGGAGAGTAGTATTTTTTTTTTAAATTTAGTCCAGGGGAGGGTCATGTAATTTGTAATTGATTAAATGTCATATTCATCAGGGTTTAAGAATGAGTTGCTTATAATAGTATTTCATGTGTTCCCGATGATACCCCTCATCCCTGATTCTCTGCTGGGCTCGCAGTATAATGTGCCTAGTGTGGTCTCAATAAAATTATCCTGTAGGCTATAGGCCTAGGCTATATGAAGAGCATGCTCAGAGAAGCACAGGGCAAAGTTATATTTCTTAGAAAATGTACTTCCTGCCAGAGTTTTTGCCCTGATGGGATGGTGTATTTAAACTAGGCAAAACTGCATTACACACCGCAATGGATAGGCGTTACCAAGCATGAGCCCCGGCCTGCCCTGCTCTTGCTGATGTAAATATACCCTTTTGTACTGCCTAACCAATGACTGTGCTGTATACGGTGGCACTTCACGAGGCAAGTCGATTTGTTCAAAAATGCTATATCTGTGTGCGTGGACTGGGCCTACTGATGTCTTGTTCAGTTTAAGAAGGAGAGCATGAAGATGGTATTTTATTCCGGATCCCCATTAGTTCTTCCTAGGGTCCTAAGCTTCCTACTGCTATAATTCAGTTGAAGAAAAACAATATGTTTCGTTGCCCATAATGAAGCTATTTGTCAGAATTATTGACCTCACAATAAGCCATACTTGAGTAATTTACATAACTTGCATTACTATGACACAGCAACCATGGAGATGGACAGCGCATGGGTGCTGAAAGTAGGCTAATTCCAGAAGGCCTAATTCATTTAAACAGACATCATTTTAATTTGACTTTAGGCTACTAACAACAAGAGTACTTTGTGTTGGAGCCTATTTCTTCCTATTCAAGAAATAAGAGATAGGCCTATCTGTTTGACAGACAGAACTATAGTCTACTGTCAGCCTTTAATTTCACCCTTTAATTTCCTTGCATTTTACCTGTGGAATGATCTACTTTAAAATAAGAGGAATTGGTGCCTCTAGGACATTTTAGATGGTTGTTAGGGAACCTTTTTACTGAGTAATGTGTCTGTTTTTTTTTATTTATAATTGTGCTTTGCTTTTCGAGCATTGTCGTGTATAATAACGTGTATTTTATTGTGTAGTTTAATGTGTTTATTGTATTTTGATTTATACAACGGATGGGTCTAATCCTGGACGCTGATTGGTTAAAACCGCATTCCAGTCGATGTCTATTCCACAATTTACCACCTGCGAACTCTATGACATTGACATGCCTATTGACTCTGTTCCATCTCACTGCGCAATCCACTGTCTCGTCAACCCAGCCAGACAATTTATAAACTTGATTTCCACTGTAAAAAGCATCTAGACATCTCCCATTTATTTTAGACTAAGAATGAGTTTTCAATTGTGGAGATTTGTATAAACCTTGCTGTCTGTCTCTGACATCTGCAAAATTGTTTCAGTATTGAAATTCGATCTCCAGCTGATCCATAGTAATGCATGTGTAGGGGTTGGAAGTCTGGATAAGAGGACAGCCAGGCAGCTTTTCTCAGCCAGTCGAAATCATGAATCAGCATGATTTTTCTGGATATATACAAAGAAATGTCAATAGAAAACAGGTCAAACGAAACGAAGTGCAGCTAGTTTGGAGTCATTCCAGCTTCAGTTTGAGTGATTGTGTTAGCTGTGTTGTTGGCTAGCTTCTCTGAACAACAGTGTTCTGACAAGAGAGCACATTTTCTATGCCAAGTGAATTTGCGCATCATTAGCTCAATGTTATGGATGTAACCAAATAAATGTCACTAGAAAACAGCTTAAACAAATACAAACGCAAATACTTTGTTGTTATTATGGCTGCACTGTTTGACGTGACTGTAAATTAGCCGTAGTTGGCTAGCTAGTGAGCAAGGAATAAGAACATTGCCAGACAATATTTGGAAAGAACGACTGGGTCGCGTCAATAGATACAGAACAAAAATAATTAACGACTGGGTCGAGTCTCTGGCAACCGAATAATAGAACGACCGACCAGCTGGCTTGGGAAGCAACCCTAGATTTGTGCCAGGACTATATATTGTGGAAGGATGAAATATGAATACATTAATCAAAAAAACCTTTTTTAATGAAAATATGTAAAACATTATTTGAATATGTTGGTAACCCATTGTATAAAATTGATAATGCCCTCAAAGCCGGTGTTTGGAGGATATATTGGCACGGTTTGCAGAGTGGGCCTAACAACACCCGTGCTAATATATCCTCCAAACTGAAGTGTATCGTGGTGCTATACAGGGCTCATCTGGAGAAGAGACAGCAATAACCCCTTATCAAAATAAAGGTTCAATAAAACAATTAAAATAAACGAGCACCATTGTGTGACGTGATAATCTTCTATTTGTTATAATAATAACAACAATCATAATAATAAGTGATGAGTTGGACTAATTAGACATAGGCAACACCTTAACGGTTATTTTGAGTGACGTGAGCGCCCTTCGAATTGTGGTGCTGAAAGGACAGCAGTGGTCACGTATCGTTCTGGGTGGTCCGTGGAGTTTTATGAACATCATGGCAGACACGAGTGCATTTGGAGCCTAGATCTCGTTGGTGTGATGGTAAGGTCAATGCAGTAGATCAGATAGTCTGCATGTACAATAGAGGTGGTACGTTTCTGTAAGCTAAGCACTCGGACAGTAGGGCAAATTCAAGTGCGTCGCACAAGACTGTTTAGAGGACAGCGGTTTTAGCCACCCCTGGTAGAGTTTTCTGTCTGTGGCTATTCTTGTTATGTCGGATTTGGCACACTCAAAGTAGTCACGCCAACGACCGACGCGCCTCTGCACACACGCCTACAGTTAGTTCATCATTCATGCCACCGCCATAGAGAAAGAATAAAGGGAAGAAACCACCATTTAGGCTACCTACCTCTAGGCTGCTATAGACTACATATTCATTTAGTTTGTAATTCTGTCGTTTTCATGGAATTTTATTAGCCCTAAATATAATGTATTTAGAATTTATCAGAATTAATTTTACAGAAATAATTTGACCATTCACAAAAGTCTCGGTTATTCTCGTATTGAAAAAAAGTGCGGGAGCGTCGCAACAGGCTATTAAACAACATACTAAGTCTAGATAAGTCAGGACCAAGCCAGGTAACCTAAGAAGGAAATTATTATTATTATTTCAAGGATATAGTCTGCCATTTAAGAAACCAATTGTGAAGCATTTGTGACACAGTACAGGCTGGCAGGGGCGCTTAGTATTTCAACAACTCATTAACTTCTTATGGCTGCAGGGGCAGTATTGAGTAGCTTGGATGAAAGGTGCACAGAGGTGCCCAGAGTAAACGGCCTACTCCTCAGTCATAGTTGCTAATATTTGCATATTATTATTAGTATTGGATAGAAAACACTCGGAAGTTTCTAAAACTGTTTGAATTATGTCTGTGAGTTTAACAGAACTCATTTGACAGGCAAAAACCTGAGAAGTTCCACTTCCTGTTTAATTTTTTTCTGAGGGTGGCAGATTTTCAACCAAGCTCTCATTGAAATTACAGCGAGATATTGATGAGTTTTCACTTCCTACGGCTTCCACTAGATGTCAACAGTCAATAGAACTTTGTCTGATGACTCTAATGTGAAGGGGGGCCGAAGGAAACAGGAATTAGTCACCACTGCCACGAGCTGACCACGCGCGTTCACGTGATCGGCATCTCCGTTCCATCGCTCAACTGAAGTCAATCTAATTCTCCGGTTGGAACGTTATTCAAGAGGTATGTTAACAACATTCTAAAGATTGATTCAGTACATCGTTTGACATGTTTCTACTGACTGTTATGGAACTTTTGGACATTTCGTCACGTTATAGTGGATGCGCTTTGTGACTTTGGAATTGTTTACCAAACGTGCTAACCAAAGTAGCTAATTGGACATAAATAACGGACATTATCGAACAAATCAAGCATTTATTGTGGACCTGGGATTCCTAGGACTGCATTCTGATGAAGTTCATCAAAGGTAAGGAAACATTTATCATATATTTTCTGGTTTCTGTTGACCCCAACATGGCGGCTAATTTGGCTATTGTTCTGAGCTCCGTCTCAGATTATTGCATGATTTGCTTTTTCCGTAAAGTTTTTTTGAAATCTGATACAGCGGTTGCATTAAGGAGAGGTATATCTATAATTCCATGTGTATAACTTGTATTATCATCTCCATTTATGATGAGTATTTCTGTTGAAACGATGTGGCTATGCAAAATCACTTGATGTTTTTGGAACTAGTGAATGTAACGCGCCAATGTAAACTCAGATTTTTTGTTATAAATATGAACTTTATCAAACAAAACATGCATGTATTGTGTAACATGAAGTCCTATGAGTGTCATCTGATGAAGATAATCAAAGGTTAGTGATTCATTTTATCTCTATTTCTGCTTTTTCTGACTGCTATCTTCTGCTGGAAAAATGGCTGTGCTTATTGTGGTTTGGTGGTGACCTAACATAATCGTTTGTAGTGCTTTCGCTGAAAAGCATATTTGAAATCGGACACTTTGGTGGGATTAACAACAAGATTACCTTTAAAATGATATAAGACACATGTATGTTTGAGGAATTTTAATTATGAGATTTCTGTTGTTTGAATTTGGCGCCCTGCACTTTCACTGGCTGTTGTCATATCGATCCCGGTAGCGGGATGCAGCCATAAGAAGTTTTTAAGAACAGCACTTCAACAACATGCCTATGCATTTAGCATTTAGGCTGTATAACATGAAATAGTTAGAATGACATAATAATGAAATGAAAATGCCTTATTAGGCTATACAGTCATTCACTTTTAGAAACACGAGTGTGGCCATCCTGGTTTGAGTATCATGTGGTGAGCTATGGATGCCTAGTTTGCTAATTTAGCCTAGTCACAGTCAACACAAATCTATTTTGTAACAACAATATAGTGGAATAAAATATAATAGATTAGAAAATGATAGTTTCCCAAAAGTTTTTTTCCCCACAAGTGCATGTAGGCCTATCTGATGATATGTGGCTGCTGTGTTAAACAATGAATGTAATTTTCTTGAATTCATTGATGATCAGATTCCTCAGTTGTAGCTGGTTCTGTTGCCTACATTTTTACAGTTGATAGACAACTTTAGCACTGTTAAGACTATCCTCTTTTTTAACAATAGCCAATGGCCATCCATTTTAATTTCAGAGAGATCCAATTTTCTCCAGGTATCCCTCATTATAAACAATGCACAGTCCCTTAGACTACTAAGTATTTTTTAATCCTCCCGCTTTGGGCTTGATGTGTCAATCAATAGTTCATACATGCATCATCTATGAGCAGAATTACTGTGTTACCTTTAATTAGCCAAGAAATCCCAAGTTTGAAAGCGACTGTTTTTCTGAAAGCTGTTCTGCACGATTTTCCCTACATATTACCCCACTTGGGCCAGCCCCCAATTCGAATTCTAGTCAATGAGCTTCAGCCCCTCGCCATTTGAGTGACAGCTAGCAAGATGCACACACAGCAGAGCGAGAGAGAGAGAGCAATGACGTGGTGCACATATCTGCATATATGTGATGTAGTATGCCATTTTCAGGCACAACTTTTGGCTCGTCAGACTACTTTCAGAACTACTGGCTAAAAAGTTTACAAAAGTATCAGAGAATCTCTTTAACCCATAGGAAGTTCAACCCAGATGAACATGTGTTGTGAACCACATTAGGATGAGCAACAATAGTGGAATCGGCAGTTCGCCTTCAAAATAAAAGCCCCCCCCCCGTTAAAACTGAAGCAAACTGATAAAAAATTGTGAAAACATGCCACAATTGGATTAGATCATGTTCTAAACAAGGTTGGAATGTTGCTATATAAATTCAACAAAAGACAATTAGGCCTATTAGGGACAGAACAAGGGAAGTGCGTTTTTTCTCTGGTTTACATTCGCTCTTCTGCTCATATTTTCCCTATAAACAATTGCTGGACTTACTTTTGATATTACCCTAATAAAGTTTAGAAACGTTTTTGAAGGTTTGGTCTGGTGTGTCTTTTATTAAGCTTTAGCTACTGCATGCCTATGACATGTTAAGTTGACAGTTGAACTTGATGTGTGGAAGTCTGTTTCGGGCATACCAAAGTTACTCCTATAATCTAACAGTGTAATGATTATCTTTATATGAAATGTTCTGATCGAAAATGCCTCCTTCTGTATGTCTACATCTGTATAGCAGATGCAGATGCAGTAGCCATCTGACATAAACAAATGCATGCCGGTATTGTAGCATGCCACAGGCATATCTATATCTCTCTATCTCTATACATTTAGTGCTCAAATCTCTGACAGGTGAACCATGAGGTGGACAATTATTATTTTAGAAAAGTAGCCCCCCCCCAAAAAAGGCAAAGTTTTGCACATGCTACACATCGAAACACAAGGAAAATTGTTTTTGTAGTTTGTTAAAGCTGTTTTTAAGGACATGTATTTGTGCCTCATTAGGGAAAGGGAAAGAGGGATACCTAGTCAGTTGTACAACTGAATGCCTTCAATTGAAAAGGAAATGTGTCTTCCGCATTTAACCCAACATCTGAATCAGAGCGGTGCAGGGGGCTGCCTTGGCCAACATCCATCATTTATTGATGGTGCTGGCTGCGACAGGTCAGATCGGAATGCACATGGATGTCCAGGAAATTTCTCAAATGTCCAGGAAATTAAAATCTTCTCTGTCATGTCGTCCGGTGCCAAATTTTCCTAAAGGAAACTGAAATGGCATATTGTCTTTATGAAGATTTTAGAATATTCGCATGAAAATCTGTCGTCAATTGGATGGAAACCTAGCTATAGACACCCTAAAGACTGGCAAGTGTGCTAATCCAGTGTCACTTTGATTATGCCTGCACATCATGGTTAACCAGCAGCCAGAAACATCTAAAGAATTAGCTACCAGCCAAACAAGCTCGTAAGAATTGTACTTAAACTCACCATTCCCCACTTTTTTCATCTCTATCTCTGTAATGTGTTTGTATATATGTAATTGTAGATGTAATTTATGTTAAAAAAATAGGGACCACAATGGAAATAACTCCACGACTTTATTTTGCAATCCCGGTCACTTACATTTTTTAAAATCACAAATAAAATCAATCAATCAATCCGAACTGTGCAGCAGCCAATTGATGAATGTAGAGACATCTGTTACAAAACACCAACACGTTTAATGACATGAGGAGATTGTCATGCCAAGCCTGCGATACTGAGTAAGCCTACAAGGTATAGAGGGATGTATATTATTATAATAATTTTTTAATATATATAAAAAAAAATTGGGGGGGGGGGGGGGGGGTATTTCTGTTTGTCGAGATTGACATAGTCTATTTATTGTGGCGTTGAAAACGCAAAACATGACATTGGAGTGCCCGAAGTCGGTATGCTTTGTTTATTGGTTGTGTGGTGCATTGGCACAGAAAATTGTTGTTGGAAAATACATTGCATATATTTTATATAATTATAAATATTGCATCAAAATGTTGAAAATCTGATTTCCCCCTAGCTGATCAATGTCTGCAGCTGGCTATGGCGTGAGCTCGTCTGTGGTGGCCGGCAAACCCTCAACCTTCTGGCCTGTATCCCTGTGTAGCATCAACTGTGCCACAAAAGCATGCTGAAGAATTCCACGTTTATAAACACAGGGTTGCTACAGTTATTGCTATTTTTGGTCTTAAATATTATTTTGAGTTAATTATATGAGGGGGGAGGGAGTTCAATTTATGTTACAGTACAAGGGGGAGGGTCCTTTTAAACTACAAGGAGAGTTGGACCAGTAGGCTGATATCCCATTTCATGGGTGCACAATCCATTACGCTATACAATGCATACAAGTAAGCCTCCAATGCAATTCTGAAGTCAAATACATCCACAGTGCGATTTAAACAGATTTTCTTTGGTCAGATGAACTAATAATTGTATTTTCTTTAATTTATATAACAACATTCCAGTCTTGTTTAGCATTATCTTGTCCTATTGTGGCATGTTTCCATTATTTGTATCAGTTTGCGTCAGTTTCAATGGGGGACTTTTATTTTAACGGCGAATCAGCGATTCCACTATTGTTGCTCAAGCTCACACTAATGTTGTTCATAACACACTGGTCCCACTTCACTACTTCAAAACCCTTCCCATGCTAAAGCTGGCTTTTGGGCAGTAGAGTCCTCTATCTATCTATATGAAGGGAACACACTGAGCGGAACAAAAGTAACCAACATGAATGTTCCACTACGGATTTAATTTCCGTTACTCCTGACTCTCGGGATGGTTTTAGCTAGCCGATGAATTAAGCTAATAATGTATGTTTGTGTCTCACAATGTCAACACACTCACGTTTATATCTATAACTTTGAAGGAATCTGCTGATATTGTTGTCTGCCAGAATGGAACGTGATATTTTAGATGTTCTGGAACAAATCGGGTAAGCAAACCACACTCCGCCATTTGATGGCATCACGGATTACGCTGCTCAATCAGCGATTAACCGCTAGCTAGCAAATGTACATGGGTGTTGTCAATATAGTGTAGTCGTCCTAGACAGTGGTATTCAAAGTATATGCTCATTAATTCGCAAATGCATCATGCAAAATCCAAGTGCTATCATGATTCGATGCTAGCTAGCTTTCCCATCCATGCATGTTCGGTATGCTAATACTAGCGCACTACGACGTAAATTACGTATGTATGCCGCCCTGGGTTCTCGAGCTAAATTTGTCTTTTGGTGCGCAGGTATGACGGACCTCTGCAGGGTGAGGAGACGCTTGTCAAAGCATGTGAAGGTGGACTGTCATCGCCTGAGTATGTCAACCTATGCATGTGGTTTAAATCCCGTCTGAAACCGTTATGTGACCTGGAAGAGAGCAGTACATCAGGTTATGGTGAGCCAAAATACCATCAGACATCGTCACCTCACTGTTTTGTTAAATCACATACTACCTAGCTAATGTAACCAAGGGGCCAGGGTTCCGGTCTAGAAGCATGGTTTCGACTGCACATATGGTCTTGCTCAGTACTGCAGTTTAACTGAAGTTCGACCCAGAAAGACCATTTCCATAGACGACCACATAGAGAAGTCAGATTTGAAAATTCCAAATAAGACACTTTAGTCATTACCTTTGTGCACTAAACATCCATAGAATTGAATCTCCCCCCCCCTGTCATTCACAGCCAAAGATATACCATTTTTATATTCATACAATGTCTCCCATGTTTTTGGATGACATGAGGACGTCAGTGCTGCTCCCTGTGCGCACTGAGTGCTTGTGAAGTTGAGCCGTGTTAACCGGATGCAACCCGGATATAGAAGGTCCGTGAATCGGTTTATGCGAACATGAGTAGATTAGGTTGAAAACAACCAACGTCTCCAGTTATTTCATATTTTAGTGATTGCCATGTTAAAGGAACCCCCCCCCCCAGAGGAAGTTGGCACCACTATTTAGATGTAGTTTCTTGTCCTAGAGAGGAAATGCACGTTTAGGTTCCACCTCCGAAGAATGACGAAGACTACTTCACGAATTGGGTGTGGACATTTCCAAGTGTAATTGATAAACACCAACAAATAGGGCGCTGCCAGTGTAGCTAGCATGCTAACCTTATATAGCTAACTATAATGCTAACCTTATCTTGCTAGCTAATGTAGTCAATGAACAGCATTCTTACATAGGAATTCCTTTTGTCCAGATGGGATAGGGTAGTGGACAAGAGGAATACCTATGTAAGAATGCTGTTCATTGCCTACAGCTCAATATTCAACACCATAGTACCCTCAACTCCTCATTAAGCTTGAGACCCTGGGTCTTGACGGGGGTAACACATAACACTCATGTAGAAACCAAAAAAAGTGTTTAAATAATCAAAATAATTTAAATGAGAGATTCTTCAAAGTAGCCACCTTTTGCCTTGATGACAGCTTTGCACACTCCAAGATTTGAAAGACACATGCACATTACCAGGCAACTCCTTTTTTCTATATTTAAAACTTAGGTCAGCTATGCTGGCCTATGGAGTCCCTTGGGGAAACCCAACTACCAAACCATCTAATGATGGAATTTATAACTCTATCTCTATAATATATAAACAACTTTTGAAAAGCTCATATTCTGACCGAAAGTATGGTCCACAGATCTAAGTGAATCTGAACAACCCTTTAACTGGACCAGAATATCAGAAAATATGACCTTGGCATCCCGTAATCCGAACCATCAACTCACAGCTCCCATCTGTTCACTGCATCTACTATGTTACTTAACAATGACAGTTTATTGAATCTCTCACGATTACTGCTGGCAGGCAGCACTGCAGCAAAAAATATATATGGGGGGTTGGACGGAGACATGTTGGGCTTGCGGAAATGTGATGGGGAGTTTATATACCAATTTTATTATTACAAAATCCTGTGTGGTCAATATAATTTCTCTGTATGTACAATACCAGTCAAAGGTTTGTACACACCAACTATTTCAAGGGTTTTTCTTTATTTTGACTATTTTCTACTTTGTAGAATAATAGTGTAGACTTCAAAGCTATGAAATAACACATGGAATCATGTAGTAAACAAAAAAGTGTTAAACAAATCTAAATTGATTTTATGTTTGAGCCACACTTTGCCTTCTCTGAAAAGACCTGAAAATAGCTTGTTTATCGTCTCTGCACAGCTATCTTGTTGGCTTACAGCTGAAGCTATCATCAATTCACTACCCTGGTACTTTGTGCAAACCATAATGCAAAATACACTGATTTCAAAGCTGATTGCCACCAAAACTTTATTAATTCACTTAATCAGTCTCTCTCTGACTTCTCTCCCAAAGATGATCTATTGCCTCTGCAAACTGACTCCGTGCCGCCCCCCCCCCTCTCGCCCCATGAATGACGTCATTGCTGTTTTAAATTTAGCTACTTCTATGTACAGTTGAAGTCAGAAGTTTACATACACCTTAGCCAAATACATTTAAACTCAGTTTTTCACAATTCTTGACATTTAATCCAAGTAAAAATTCCCTGTCTTTGGTCAGTTAAGATCACCACTTTATTTTAAGAATGTGAAATGTCAGAATAATAGTAGAGAGAGTGATTTATTTCAGCTTTTATTTCTTTCATCACATTCCCAGTGGGTCAGAAGTTTACACTCAATTAGTGTTTGGTGGCATGGCCTTTAAATTGTTTAACTTGGGTCAAACGTTTCGGGTAGCCTTCCACAAGCTTCCCGCAATAAATTGGGTCAATTTTGGCCCATTCCTCCTGATAGAGCGGGTGTAACTGAGTCAGGTTTGTAGGCCTCCTTACTTGCATACGCTTTTTCAGTTCTGCCAACAACATTTCTATGGGATTGAGGTCATGGCTTTGTGATGGCAACTCCAATACCTTGACTTTCTTGTCCTTAAGCCATTGCCACAACTGTGGATGTATGCTTGCGGTCATTGTCCATTTGGAAGACCCATTTGTGACCAAGCTTTAACTTCCTGACTGATGTCTTGAGATGTTACTTCAATATATCCACATAATTTTCCAGCCTCATGATGCCATCTATTTGTGAAGTGCACCAGTCCATCCTGCAGCAAGCACCCCCACAACATGATTCTGCCACCCCCGTGCTTCACGGTTGGGATGGTGTTCTTCGGCTTGCGAGTCACCCCCTTTTTCCTCCAAACATAACGATGGTCATTATGGCCAAACAGTTCTATTTTTGTTTCATCAGACCAGAGGACATTTCTCCAAAAAGTACGATCTTTGTCCCCATGTGCAGTTACAAACCGTGGTCTGGCTTTTTTATGGCGGTTTTGGAGCAGTGGCTTCTTCTTTGCCGAGCGGCCTTTCAGGTTATGTCGATATAGGACTTGTTTTACTGTGGATATAGATACTTTTGTACCTGTTTCCTTCAGCATCTTCACAAGGTCCTTTGTTGTTCTGGGATAGATTTGCACTTTTCGCACCAAAGTACGTTCACCTCTAGGAACAGAGGAACAGAACACGTCTCCTTCCTGAGAGGTATGAAGGCTCCGTGGTCTCATGATGTTTATACTTGCGTACTATTGTTTGTACAGATGAACGTGGTACCTTCAAGCGTTTGGAAATTGCTCCCAAGGACGAACCAGACTTGTGGAGGTCTACAATTATTTTTCTGAGGTCTTGGCTGATTTCTTTTGATTTTCCCATGATGTCAAGCAAAGAGGCACTGAGTTTGAAGGTAGGCCTTGAAATACATCCACAGGTACACCTCCAATTGACTCAAATTAGGTCAATTAGCTTATCAGAAGCTTCTAAAGCCATGACATCATTTTCTGGAATTTTCCAAGCTGTTTAAAGGCACAGTCAACTTAGTGTATGTAAACTTCTGACCCACTGGAATTGTGATACAGTGAATTATAAGTGAAATAATCTGTCTGTAAACAAGTGTTGGTAAAATTACTAGTCATGCACAAAGTAGATGTCCTAACCGACTTGCCAAAACTACAGTTTGTTAACAAGAAATTTGTGGAGTGGTTGAAAAACGAGTTTTAATGACTCCAACTTAAGTTTATGTAAACTTCCGACTGTAAATGTTGTTGATCAGTTCAATAAAATAAGTCCCAAATGGATGCAATGCATGCACACACTCCTATTAAATCTGCAGTCATGTGTGAATAGGCCTAGGTTACAACTTGATTTACCCAGTTTATCAATAGAGATCTACCATTCAAATAAATTATTACCATGTTATGTAGTTCGTTTGGTAAAAACTAGGAATACACAATATATCGGAATCGGACAAATTTTAGCTAAACATGCCAACATCGGTATCGCACCCGATGTCTTGTTTAACGGCGATGTTAAAAACCTATGTCAAAGCTACCGTGCATACCTATATAACGTAGGTACATGACGTAATGACGCAACGTAAAATGTTGCGCTGCACATGCAACGCAGCATTTTTAACCTAGCCCACAATGTCTGCTGTGTGGCTCGAGCAGTCAAGAAGTCGAGCAGTCATTTGAAAGAGTAAGACAATTTCAGTGAGACAACTGAAAGGTGAAATCCATTAACGCCAAGATAATGGAATTCATTGCCCTTGACAATCAACCTTTCTCTGTCGTGGGTGATGTTGGCTTTCGCTGACTTGTCGGGCTCCGGTACACACTACCAAGTGCACTATTTTTCAGATGTTGCCCTACTGGAGTTACACAGTAATAGCGTCACTGCTGTTAGCTTCACGACATACATACTATGGAACGCCGTTTGGGTCTATGCGTGTCAAAAAAGATACAGTAGCACTGTCAAAGCTGTACAAAAGTCTGCAAACACCGGCCACGAATGATGTGTTTACAATACCGCTTTGGTAATAAAGCATCATTTGTTTGACCGCAACTTCTAGCTTTAGCTTGGTACCTAGATAGCACCAATACAACCAGCCTGAAAACAATGACCAGTAGAAACTGCAGTCATTTTCATTATTCTTAGCAATGATTTAGGAATTCTTGTAAGTATTACCTAGGTTGCAACTTGTTGTTCGCCTATTGAAATTGAACTACAGTTCATGAAAATAAATAGCTAGCCAGCAACTTAACCCAGTTGCACAAAACTAACGTTATAAGCAGCCAGCTAGTTTCATCTGACTAGTGAGGCTCGACCGGACCGGGTTATGTGTTGTGAAGCTAGCCACAATAGTGGAATTTGCGGTTTGCCTTCAAATAAAAGTATGTCATTGACAGGGATGCAAATGAATACAAATAGTATAATTATTTTTTTGAAGACTAACCACAAAATCCACTTGTGGCTAATCCTTATTGTGGCTAGCTTCACAGATGGGTCTGACCACCATTATCCAAATAAGAACTGTCCTATAAATGAAGGTTATTTTAGATGATGACACCAAGCTATATAAACTATATAAAATTAAGATCCTCTCACTGTCAACTGCGTTTATTTTCAGCAAACTTAACATGTGTAAATATTTGTATGAACATAAGATTCAACAACTGAGATATAAACTGAACAAGTTCCACAGACATGTGACTAACAGAAATGGAATAATGTGTCCCTGAACAAAGGGGGGATCAAAATCAAAAGTAACAGTCACTATCTGGTGTGACCACCAGCTGCATTAAGTGCTGCAGTCCATCTCCTCATGGACTGCACCAGATTTGCCAGTTCTTGCTGTGAGATGTTACCCCACTCTTCCACCAAGGCACCTGCAAGTTCCCTGACATTTCTGGGGGGAATGGCCCTAGCCCTCACCCTCCGATCCAACAGGTCCCAGACATGTTCAATGGGATTGAGATCCGGGCTCTTCGCTGGCCATGGCAGAACACTGACATTCCTGTCTTGCAGGAAATCAGACACAGAACGAGCAGTATGGCTGGTGGCATTGTCATGCTGGAGGGTCATGTCAGGATGAGCCTGCAGGAAGGGTACCACATGAGGGAGGAGGATGTCTTCCCTGTAACTCACAGCGTTGAGATTGCCTGCAATGACAACAAGCTCAGTCCCATGATGCTGTGACACCGCCCCAGACCATGACGGCCCCTCCACCTCCAAATCGATCCCGCTCCAGAGTACAGGCCTCGGTGTAACGCTCATTCCTTCGACGATAAACGCGAATCCGACCTTCACCCCTGGTGAGACACAACCGCGACTCGTCAGTGAAGAGCACTTTTTGCCAGTCCTGTCTGGTCCAGCGACAGTGGGTTTGTGCCCATAGGCGACGTTGTTGGTGGTGATGTTTGGTGAGGACCTGCCTTACAACAGGCCTACAATCCCTCCATCAGTGCTCAGACTGTCTGCAATAGGCTGAGAGTCTGAGCACTGATGGAGGGATTGTGCGTTCCTGGTGTAACTCAGGCAGTTGTTGTTGCCATCCTGTACCTGTCCAGCAGGTGTGATGTTCGGAAGTACCGATCCTGTGCAGGTGTTGTTGCACGTGGTCTACCACTGCGAGGACGTTCAGCTGTACATCCTGTCTCCCTGTAGTGCTGTCTTATCGTCTCACATTACGGACATTGCAATTTATTGCCCTGGCCACATCTGCAGTCCTCAGGCATGCTGCAAGAAGGCATAAGGCACATTCACGCAGATGAGCAGGTACCCTGGGCATCTTTCTTTTGGTGTTTTTCAGAGTCAGTAGAAAGGCCTCTTTAGTGTCCTAAGTTTTCATAACTGTGACCTTAATTGCCTACCCGTCTGTAAGCTGTTCGTGTCTTAATGACCGTTCCACAGGTGCATGTTAATGAATTGTTTATGGTTCATTGAACAAGCATGGGAAACAGTGTTTAAACTCTTTACAATGAATATCTGTGAAGTTATTTGGATTTTTACAAATTATCTTTGAAAGACAGGGTCCTGAAAAAGGGATGTTTCTTTTTTTTCTTTTTGCTGAGTTTAGTTAGCTAACTAACTATAGTTACTGAAACAGATTGTTGTTTTGCTATGTTTTTGGGGAAGAACTACGTTGTTTACATCCATGAGCTAGCTATCTTATTTTTATGACCAGCACTGTCAGTGCGAGAGACAACTTTACCAGCATCATAGCGTACGTATCGCTGAATCGTTGTGACATATGAAATACAAGTGTAGTCAATGTGTAGTAACTACCTAAAAAATGTATTAACGCGTTAAATTATTATTTGACGTGTAGTCATATTCAGGTCCTGATTGGTCAACAAGCTTTTTTGACACGTCAAATAGTGTTATTTGACACTCAAAGACCCAAAATTACAATCATGGTCTTGAATTGGTCTCGGACCCCTCTCGGTCTTGAATTGGTCTCGAACCCCTCTCAGTCTTGAATTGGTCTCGGACCCCTCTCGGTCTTGAATTGGTCTCGGACCCCTCTCGGTCTTGAATTGGTCTCGGACCCCTCTCGGTCTTGAATTGGTCTCGGACCCCTCTCGGTCTTGAATTGGTCTCGGACCCCTCTCGGTCTTGAATCGGTCTCGCTCTCGGCTTCCCCCTCCGTTCTTGGCTCGGACTCGATTTGCTCCGGTCTTGGTCTGGAATCGGTCTCGATTTAGGTGGTCTCCAACACAACACTGCTTATTGGCTCATCTCAGCCGCAAAGAGTTATAACTTTACAGCTGTTTCTGATTATTAAACAATGCCATGCTGGTGGGTGGTAACATTAAAATAAAACCTATCCCTGAAACAAAATGTAGGCTGAAAAGAATTTGTATGTAATATCATAGGAAAAGACACCACATTCACGGATTTCCACGAAGTGGTCAGTTCAGATTTGTCACTTCAAGCTCAAATATATCATACTTTGACTACAACTCGGACTTATTGACTTAAATTGTTGTGCAACATCATGTGTAAGCTCTGGCCATCGTCTTTCAGCTCGAAAAAGTGGATTTCTACTGGTGTGTGCATTTCATGTTGAAACGTTGTGTTTAGGTGATACTGATGGCCTTCAGTTGGAGATGAGTGGTATGCTGAAGGAGTTGGAGTGCCCCTATCAAGGCCTTGTCTCTGGGATTCTACAGGGAGGGCTGCAGAATAAAAAAGACCATCTAAAGATAGTATGTAAGTACTGAAGTGAACATTTGTTCAGAAAACTGGTCTGAGTACCATCATGTTATGATACCCTTTTGGTGTGTTGCTGATCTGCCATGGTTCTGACATATATTTTACAGTTTCCATTTTACATTAATGCGATTTTTGCCTGTGGCTCATATCTTTATTCTGCAGTGTTTTTAGGCTCAGAGGTACAAGCTGCACAGATAGTGAAGAGCCGACTTGTTGAGGACAAACAACACAAAGACCGAAACGATCTCCAGGCAATCTGTGAAACACTGAAGCTCCCACTGCCAAGAAAGCAGGAAGTAGTAGAGCTGTTCTCCAGGATAGAACAAAAGGTGTGTCTAAGTTAGTCTTGCACACCCGATACTTCCTCCCTAGGCTCAGGTCTGGAATACCAAAGCTGCAAAAATGGCCTTAATTAACCCAATAGAAGGTCTGTGAGAAAGTGCCGAATGCATAGCCTTTGATTGTATCATTATCTTTGTATTCAACAAATGCATTGTATATCTGTATTTCCAGATAAACGCAGTGCTTAAAGAGCTTCCAAAGGATCACATTGGAAAGCCAGTGCTGAAGAACACTCTCGACAGTGAACAGTGGGTAAGCAGACTGCATTCAGACTTTCACCCTTTTTCGTGCAGGCAAAATTCATAATTCCTGCAAAGGCATGAGGGGATGTCAAGTGTGTCCATTGACTCTGGGCCTTGTCTGTATCCACAGGAAAGGCTGGAGCAGATCAACACGGTCCTGTCCTCACAGTATGAGTGTCGGCGGAGGCTGCTGATCAAACGTCTGGACGTCACTGTGCAGTCTTTCGGCTGGTCAGACAGAGCCAAGGCAGGTGGAGTCTTTGGGTGCATCTCAATAGTCTAAAGCAGGCATGGGCAACTTTGATTGGGGTGGGGGCCACAAAAAATCGGAAGGCATACCCACACATGCAGTCAGAGCCGGCCCTAGCCTATTGGGGGCCCTAAGCAAAATTGCTGCTACCCCCCCTGCCTTGTGAGCAAAGCATTTTTAACGGCCCCCTCTTCAGGCCAACAAAAGGGGGTGTGACGCCATCTGCACATCCCTGGTCTAAAGTGACACCCTTTCCTCATCAGGGCACAGTGCTACTAGTGATACTGTCCTTAATCGGCAGGCTACACCCTTTCTGCTTTCTATGAAGAATCTCATTGTGCATGTCCTATGCTCAACAAACTACCCATTTTCTGTTAGGAGAGAGTTGACTGTATGGCCAGGGCCTACCAGCCTAAGAGACACTCCCTGGCCCAGATGTCGTCTGTGGGCATGGCTCACCTGCTGGCAGCCAGGGAGGACATCTGCAATGTGGTGAAGACCAGCAGTGGCTCAAGCAGAGAGAATACTGCCTGTGCCGTCAATAAGGTACTGTGGAATGTGACCCAAAGTTCATTGTGTGCAAATGTCTGAGTGTACAAAAGTGTTGAGTCTTTAGGACAAAGCACTATAACTGACCAAATGAGGGTCCATGGTCCCCAGCCATTGTCCTGTCATTGACCTACCATTTGTATTTCACTTCTATAGATCCTGATGGGGAGGGTGCCAGATCGCGGTGGTCGGCCCTCTGAGATAGATGCCCCCCTCCCTGAGATGCCAGCCTGGCAGAAGAGACAAGACGGAGGTTTTGGCGGCCGTGGTGGTGGTGGTCGAGGAGGTGGTGGTAGTTGGGGAGGGGGTAAGGGTGGCTGGCGAGGAGGGGGTGGAGTAGGAGGTGGCGTTGGTTGGGGTCATGGAGGAAAGAGAGGCCGTTATCAATACTAACAACAATGATTTATTTTTGACTGAAAAGCCAAACCGTGTTAACTGAAAACTACTCATGTGTAGCTGCTTTGCTAAGGGCAACACGGAGGCATTGTTTATTTGGAGTGATGTGGACTTGACTGAGATTTACAGAATGCTACTGTAGGAACTCTCCAAAATATTTGTCACCCGTTTTTGTGTTAATTTTCAATGCTGTTATGAACTGTGCTGCTGAGAATCGTTGTAGAAGCAACGAGTCAAACTCACTGACCATTTTTTATAGATTTCTTTTATTATTTTGGTAACACTACTTGACACCCAGTGTTAACACATTATGACACGGTTATAATACTGTCATGATGCATATATTTACACCGGTTGTGACATTGTGTTATTTTATTGCTGGTTATGACACCTACATAAGTGTCAAAACCCACATTTATTCAAATTAGTTTTTTTCCTGCCAAGAAATGTCCTTTCATTTGAAAGTTTCTCTTTAAATCCTTTGTTTTTGTTTAGTCATGTATTTTTTAATAAATGTTTTAATAACTTGAAGAGTATTTTCTATGACAGTAATGAAGATTTGGGACCATCCTGTTTTATTTTACTTGGACTAAGAAAATACACTTTATGACACTGTCAAGAAGCATTATGACCATATTATCACACAAGCCAGATAGGCCTATCACGTACATGCCCTTATATCAGTCAAAAGGAGGGTGTCTTGTCCTGCTCCTGCATTCATCAGCAACCGAGCATGGGGGTAGGTGCATGTCTGACGTCAATGTGTGCACAATTACAATGATCATTTAACATGGTAAATATAAAATATATATACATCATAAACATACTGTTACATACAGTACCAGTCAAAAGTCTGGACATTCCTACTTTTTCAAGGGTTTTTATTTTTTACTATTTTCTACATTGTACAATAATAGTGAAGACATCACAACTATGAAATGACACATGGAATCATGTAGTAATCAATTAAAGTGTATACATTTTAGATTCTTCAAAAAAGCCACCCTTTGCCTTGGACAGCTTTGCACACGCTTGGCATTCTCTCAACCAGCTTCACCTGGAATGCTTTTCCAACGATCTTGAAGTAGTTTCCACATATGCTTAGCACGTGTTGGCTGCTTTTTCTTTACTCTGTGGTCCAACTCATCCCAAACCATCTCAATTGGGTTGAGGTCAAGTGATTGTGGAGGCCAGGTCATCTGATGCAGCACTCCATCACTCTCCTTCTTGGTCAAATAGCCCCTACACAGCCTGGAGGTGTGTTGGGTCATTGTCCTGTTGAAAAACAAATGATAGCCCCACTAAGCTCAAACCACATGTGATGGCGTATTGCTGCAGAATGTTGTGGTAGCCATGCTTGTTAAGTGTGCCTTGAATTCTAAATAAATCACAGACAGTATCACCAGCAAAGCACCTCCATGCTTCAAGGTGGGACCCACACATGCAGAGATCATCCGTTCACCTACTCTGCGTTTCACAAAAGCACAGTGGTTGGAACGAAAATCTCAAATTTGGACACATGAGACCAAAGGACAGATTTCCACCGGTCTAATGTCCATTGCTTGTGTTTCTTTGCCCAAGTAAGTCCCTTCTTATAGATGTCCTTTAGTAGTGGTTTCTTTGCAGCAATTCGACCATGAAGGCCTGATTCACGCTGTGTCCTCTGAACAGTTTATGTTGAGATGTCTGTTACTTGGACTGTGAAGCATTTATTTGGGCAGAAATCGGAGGTGCAGTTAACTAATGAAGCAGAGGTAACTCTTCCTTTTGAGACTGCACTTGAAGAAACTTATTTTTCTGTATTGACTGACATTCATGTCTTAAAGTAATGTTGGACTGTTTCTCTTTGCTTATTTGAGCTGTTCTTGCCATAATATGGACTTGGTCTTTTACCAAATAGGGCTATCTTCTGTATACCTCCCCTACCTTGTCACAACACAACTGATTGGCCCAAACTCATTAAAAGGGAAAGAAATTCCACAAATGAACTTTTTACAAGGCACACCTGAAATGAAATGCAATCCAGGTGACTACCCCTTGAAGCTGGTTGAGAGAATGCCAAGAGTGCAAAGCTATCAAGGCAAAGGGTGGCTATTTTGAAGAATCTCAAATATAAAATATATTTTGATTTGTTTAACCCTTTTTTGGTTACTACATGATTCCATATGTGTTATTTCATAGTTTTGATGTCTTCACTATTATTCTACAATGTAGAAAATAGTAAAAATAAAGAAAACCCCTGGAATGAGTAGGTGTGTCCAAACTTTTGACTGGTACTGTACACGTAGACTATAGTGTAATGGAATGTGCGCAATTACAATGATAATTTAACCTGGTAAATAAAATAAAAATATATACATAAACATACTGTTACATACACATAGGCTATGGTGTAATGCAATGTTTTGCCTCGTGGTAGGTTTTGTGGGTTTTGACACATATGTAGATGTCATAACCAGCCATAAAATAACGCAATATATGTCATGACAGTGTTATGACCAACTAAAACAGGCTATGACAAGTTGTCAGCTGTTGTGACATATTATGACATGGTTATGACCGTGTCATAACGTGTTATGACGCTGGGTGTCAATTAAAGTGTTACCCATATTTTCTATACTGATGGTATGTTGGTAGTTTAAGCAAATTAAAATGGTTGGAAATTTGAATCATGGTAATTATTTTTTTGATTTGAAGACTTGGGGCTCGATTCAATCCATAATCGTAGAAGTTCAGCACTATAGTGTCATTGAAATTGAAAGATCATTTCAAATTGAGCTGACATACAGTAGGCCTATGCAGCGTTTACTGTGAATGCAGTCTCCACGAACACGGGAACATGGCCTTTACATTTTAATCGTGCTATAGCACTGTACTTCCGCAATACGAATTGAATCTAGCCCTTAATCTGATTGATTTGAAAAATAAAATGTTTTTCAGTTTGAAATGTCTAGGTTCCCTGTGTGTGTGGGGGGGACTCTATGGATCTGTCTTTGTACGTTAGTCATACACGATATCTCAGACAGCGCTGGCCCGATTTTGACAAAACGTGGGTGAATGAAGTGTCTTGTCATAGAGATCCGGCATTTACAAAATTACTTTGATTGGCCGAAGGGGGAGGCTGTAGGAATCAACTGACATTCTAAACTTTGAACAAGCATATCTCCTGTCCTGTTTGAGCTACAGTCATGACATTTTGTACATATCACTAATTGGCCCGGGGGGGGGGGGGGGGGGGGGGGGGGCACTGTATCATTCATGGGGGATGACATGTTTAAGGTTACCTTGTTTACTTTGAACCAGAGAATGTACAGTATGAGTAATGATATACTGTACTGACTATTCTCTAGCTCGATAGAGAGGGTTCTCCATCAATTGAGCTGAGTTGCCGAAATCCCCAAGACCAAGTGTGCTAAAGGCGCCTGCAGATTAGGTTCTTACTGCTCCAAGTAGAACTCAAATAGGCGAAAGCGAACGTCTGTGCTGGCATACTCCCTTAAAATACCTTTGATTGAAAAGCTAGAAAAAAGCTCTTTATCCTTCAGAAAGACACCATAGCAACAACATAGCCAGAACACTTCCTCAAAAGAGTCAGAAAAATGTCATTTTGACATTTCTGCCAAGGAGGTCTTAGTCGTGCAATTTTACATCTAAGATGTTTGGTGTATTTCTCAAGTGAAAGAATTTGCATGAAAACAAGTCTTCTCTCATTGAATGACAACAACACTATGGATGGGATTCTGATATTAGAAACAACGTCACAAAATGTCATAATATAGGCCTATGTGCAAACTTTTTAGACTGGGAAGCATACAGTAAGCTTTGGGGAGTTTTGTAGTGAGCCAAGAAAGCCAGAGGGGTATACTACAAAGCAGGAACAATGAGTTAGCCAGCTAACTTTGATAAACAACCAGAAATACCAGTTGATTTTCTGGTTCGTTAAGAAAGCTAAACATAGGTGTGTGTGTTTGGTTGTTAAGTCAATTAGACCATGCTCATTTCAAGCTTATCTTTCTAAAAACTAAAAAGTTATTTCAGAATATTCAGGCAAGTTAGCTGGCTAACCTTGATCTTCCCCTCTGCTCGCTGGGAAACCAAACACATGAAGCCCCGGTGTTAAACTGCATGAGAGCGGTAGGACACCAAGAGCAAAGGGAAGTGTTAGGGACAGTTTAAAATTTACTGAGGGGTGGGCTTTAGCCAACAAACACACAATATTTTTGTCACAAAAACTGCTGCGTTAAATAGCAAATGGGCCTACTATGGTCTTGGCACGCGCGCTCTAGCCAACAGCTCGCAGGTACAGTGGGTAGGCTGTGCTGGTGTAACACAATCTCACACTCAATTCATGCAAATATGTACAAAAAGTATTTCAGCAGATTTTGTCTGTGTGGGTTAATTTGTGTGAAAATACACACATTTTAGTACAACTTAATTCGTAAGAAAATACACACATTTTTGTGCAACTTCATTCATAGGAAAACATTTTTTGGGGGGGCAAACTTCGAAACAATCTTTTGAAAGTTATTGGAGCAATGCATTTTGGGCAACGGTGTTCTACACTGCCTTTTTTGTGTCCCACTTTTATTTATATCAAATAACAAATGTGTTAACATCCCAATATTGTTAATCAAACAGAAGTTAGCAAAGTTTTAACAGTTATGCAACTGTTTGAGGGGCTGAATCAAGATTATGAATGACATGTCATAATCATCACTTTAATCGTCTGAAGTCAATGGCACGCAAATCCCTCAAATTGTCTAATCCATCTCTCCATTGTTACAGCCTGGCTCAACTGAGATCACTGATAACTCAGGGTAAAAACCATGATCTGCACTGGTCTGCTGTACTCTATAAACTGGTGTTAATGCAATGTCACAGTTCTTTACCATCTGGTTTCCATCATGTCATAACGGCGCTCCAACACTGTTGGTGTGAAATAGCCAGACAGTCCTGGTTCCTTTAGGCCTCTGTGTATAGTGGGGGGGGGGGGGGGGGGGGTCAGCATTGGACTGACACCTATGATAATGTGATGTATTGTAGAATAAGTATTGTAACTGTGTATTGCAACAGTGAGTTGTTTTGTGAACAAGAAAACTGCCATATTGAATGAGACAAATTTACTTTTTTTATGTCTAAAGGACATCATACCATTTTCCCCCAATCCGGCATTAATTTATACCTGGCTTAAACTCAGGATCTATGCCTTGCAAACACATGTAACCTGAAGCTTCCAACCCATAGCACCACAGAAAAAGGCATATTTCAATGGCGAGATGGGCGACACTTCAGGCTGAGGAGTATGGGCTTGTATCAATCAGTAGGGCTGAAGATCACCGTTGTAGCGTGATTGACAGAGCAGCTCACAGATCACTGCACCTGTACATAGCTCATCTGTAAATAGCCCATCCAATCTACCTCATCCCCATACTGTATTTATTTATCTTGCTCCTTTGCACCCCAGTATCTCTACTTGCACATTCATCTTCTGCACACCCTACCATTCCAGTGTTTAATTGCTATATTGTAATTACTTCGCCACCATGGCCTATTTATTGCCTTACCTCTCTTATCCTACCTCATTTGCACATGCTGTATACAGATTTTTCTACTGTATTATTGATTGTATGTTTGTTTATTCCATGTGTAACTCTGTGTTGTTGTATTTGTTGAACTGCTTTGCTTTATCTTGGCCAGGTCGCAGTTGCAAATGAGAACTTGTTCTCAACTAGCCTACCTGGTTAAAAAAGGTGAAATATATATATATTTTTTTTAATTGACATTTGAAGGCAATGTTCCTGCGTTAGTGGAGACTGTATTCACGGTAAAAGCTGCTTATGTCAGCTCAATCGAAAATTAGCTTTACATTTAAATTGCGCCATAATGCTGAACTTCAGTGATACAGATTGAATCAAGCCCTACGTTTCACAGATCTGCTACATATGCATAAAATCAATTTTGGACAGTTTGTTGAAGACACACTTATATCAGTGCAGTTGACATGGAAATGTTGAGTATGCTGAAAAGACCAAAAATAATTTATTGTCAACACACATATTCCATTATGTAGAGCACTCAAAGCGTGTCTGTTGCCCAAACTCAGTTTCCTTGTTTCCGTAATGATGCCAGGATGAGTTTGCACTTTCAGGGTACATGTAAAACACTTCATTGTGAGACTAAATATAACGGCTGGACATGAAGACAAATGAAAGTCAGATAAATAAAAAGTAGATTTTTCTGGGGTCTCTGGACTGATATGGTTAACCGTTTGACCCTGGCCAAAAGGCCATGGGATTGTAGTGCTAGGGGTTATACGGTGAAGGTGAATCATGGTTAATAAATCATGTTTGGTGATGTGGAGTGTCCACTATACCTGAATATGTCAAATATTAGAGCTGCGCTTGATTTTGAGTTTCCCCAGTACTCAACTGTCAAGTATTTGACCCAGGTCTGGTGTGCATATGGCACAATGAACACTTTTAGGGTTAGTGCTGTGATTGGTGGAGGCTATAAGATCCAAGTTGATGCAACAAGCCAAGGGTAGACAATGAAGTTACGTTGTTTGTTTTACGTTTTGTGCCTTGAAGGTGACCAAGCCACTTGTTGTCTTTCCTCAGGGCTCAGGACCCATCAATAACACCCACGATGCTTCACTTCTCTTTTTAGGTCAACAGAAAGACTTGTCACAATTTCCATAAAGTGGACTATATTGTCTCAACAAGGAAATACAGATGTCATCTCAGCGAATGTCATGGCATTCAACTTCTGTCTTATGTGACAGGGCCAGTGTCACGCCCTGACCATAGAGAACCATTGTTGTATAGTAAGTCAGGGCGTGACTAGGGGGTGATTTAGTATATGTATGTCTATGTTGTATTCTAGTTTATTATTTCTATGTGGGTATTCTATTTTTCATATTTCTAGGTTGGTGTGCTTGATATGGTTCCCATATCAAGTTGTCTCTAATTGGGGATCATATTTAAGTAGCATTTTTTCCACCTGTGTTTTATGGGATATTGTTTTGAGTTAGTGCACGTAGCAACGCTGTAGTCACGGTTCGTTGTTAGTTTATTGTTTATTTGTTTTTGTCTTTGCTTAGTTTCACTTTCTAATAAATAATGTGGAACTCAACATCCGCTGCGCCTTGGTCCGACATTTATTCAAGCGAACGTGACAGCCAGAAAGGCCCCTATTAACTTTTTGTACCTTGGTTGTTGGTGGAAACACCTACTAGCATATTTCAAGGTGCTTCATGGTCATTCTTTAACTGATCTAGCTAGCGACTGCATATTTGTTTTTATTTTGAATTGGAGCAGAGGAAATGAGGGGTTGGACTGTAAATACTGGCGTGACAGGAATATGGAACAAATAAAGGCCTTCGAAAACTTCTCAGACTGAAATATTGATAGTAAATGGGCAGAGGTAAAATCGCATGTACGGGAGTTATCTTTTCTACAATATCAATTTTGGGTCTGTAACTCCCTACAGCACAACAAAGGAAAGTATGGTAGTGTGTGTGTTAACGCGTCACTTCTGGAGAGGAATAGTGGACTTGAAGATGTTCAGTACTGGCTCACTGCAAATTTGTTAATCTGTATACCTTCCTCATTCACTTCGCTGTTATGTTTAAGGAAAAGGGATGGGTTTTACAGAAACACATTCAGGTTGACTGGATTTGTGTGACACAATATGATGCATCACAATTCAATTCACTCACCTTATTAAATTCCAAGATTCCAAGATGGCGTAGCAGTGTAGACGTGTTTGTTTAGTCCTCTCGTGTACGTTTGTATTTTTCGTATTTCTTGTATATATATATATTTTTTTCTTTCTATCTCTTTTCGATTTTTAATTCGATTATACCTTCCGGTAACCTACCTCACCCAATGTGATACGGAATCGCTATTATTTTTTAACTTTGGAACACATTCAAGAACCCCCAGTAGCTAACCAGCTAATCAGCTACAAGCTATTTAGCCATTTTTAGCCGCTGCTAGCAGCTTTTACCTTCTGCACAGACACAAGCCCTGTTATTAGCCTGGATATTACTCACCAATTTACCAGCATCGGACTGTCTCTCGACAACAACGCCGGATTCCTGCCGTAATCCCTGAGCCACTACTTCTGATCCTCACAGCTAGCTTGCAGCTAGCGCCACGAAGCTAGCACCAGCTAGCGCCACGAAGCTAGCACCAGTTAGCAAACACAATTCTACAATCACAACCTCTCTTTCGCCATCGCCATCCGGCTTGGATTCTCTGTCGACACGACCACGTCTGGTCTGCAGACGAATACCCCATCCGCTGTGCCCTCAACCGGCCTCCGTCTGAGCAGACCCCCTCCGTCTGAGCAGACCACCCCCCGGGCTACTAACTTTAAACGCCGCGTGCTAGCTTAGTGGCGGCTTCCCTGCTCCATCTACGGCTGCCCCCTGGACACTATGATCACTTGGCTACATAGCTGATGCCTGCCGGACTGTCCATTAATTCACGGTACTCCATTCTGTTTATTTGTGTTTTATCTGACGGCTCTGTGTTTTAACTCAGGCTCTGTGTGTAGTTAATCCGACCCTCTCTGCCTAGTCGTCGCCATTTTTACCTGCTGTTGCTGTGTTAGCTGACTAGCTGCTGTTATCTCACCTGTTGTTTTAGCTAGCTCTCCCAATCAAGACCTGCAATCACTTTATGCCTTACTGTATGTCTCTCTCAAATATCAATATGCCTTGTATACTGTTGTTCAGGCTAGTTATCATTGTTTTGGTTTGCAATGGACCCCGTAGTTCCACTCTCCGTACCTCTGATACCTCCTTTGTCCCACCTCCCACACATGCGGTGACCTCACCCATTGAGACCAGCATGTCCAGAGATAAAACCTCTCTTATCATCACCCAGTGCCTGGGCTTGCCTCCGCTGTACCCGTGCCCCACCATACCCCTGTCTGCACATTATGCCCAGAATCTATTCTACCACGCCCATAAATCTGCTCCTTTTATTCCTTGTCCCCAACGCTCTAGGCGACCAGTTTTGATAGCCTTTAGCCGCACCCTCATCCTACTACTCTGTTCCTCGGGTGATGTGGAGGTAAACCCAGGCCCTGCATGTCCCCAGGCACCCTCATTTGTTGACTTCTGTGATCGAAAAAGCCTTGGCCTCATGCATGTCAACATCAGAAGCCTCCTCCCTAAGTTTGTCTTACTCACCGCTTTAGCACACTCTGCCAACCCTGATGTCCTTGCCGTGTCTGAATCCTGGCTTAGGAAGGCCACCAAAAATTCTGAGATTTCCATACCCAACTATAACACTTTCCGTCAAGATAGAACTGCCAAAGGGGGAGGAGTTGCAATCTACTGCAGAGATAGCCTGCAAAGCTCTGTCATACTTTCCAGGTCTATGCCCAAACAGTTCGAACTTCTAATTTTAAAAATTAATCTCTCCAGAAATAAGTCTCTCACTGTTGCCGCCTGCTACCGACCCCCCTCAGCTCCCAGCTGTGCCCTGGACACCATCTGTGAATTGATCGCTCCCCATCTAGCTTCAGAGTTTGTTCTGCTAGGTGACCTAAACTGGGATATGCTTAACACCCCGGCAGTCCTACAATCTAAGCTTGATGCCCTCAATCTCACACAAATCATCAAGGAACCCACCAGGTACAACCCTAAATCCGTAAACATGGGCACCCTAATAGACATTATCCTGACCAACTTGCCCTCCAAATACACCTCTGCTGTCTTCAATCAAGATCTCAGCGATCACTGCCTCATTGCCTGTATCCGCTACGGGTCCGCGGTCAAACGACCAACCCTCATCACTGTCAAACGCTCCCTAAAACACTTCTGCGAGCAGGCCTTTCTAATCGACCTGGCCCGGGTACCCTGGAAGGATATTGACCTCATCCCGTCAGTTGAGGATGCCTGGTCATTCTTTAAAAGTTACTTCCTCACCATATTAGACAAGCATGCTCCGTTCAAAAAATGCAGAACTAAGAACAGATATAGCCCTTGGTTCACTCCAGACCTGACTGCCCTCGACCAGCACAAAAACATCCTGTGGCGAACTGCAATAGCATCGAAGAGCCCCCGCGATATGCAACTGTTCAGGGAATTCAGGAACCAATACACGCAGTCAGTCAGGAAAGCAAAGGCCAGCTTTTTCAAGCAGAAATTTGCATCCTGTAGCTCTAACTCCAAAAAGTTCTGGGATACTGTAAAGTCCATGGAGAACAAGAGCACCTCCTCCCAGCTGCCCACTGCACTGAGGCTAGGTAACACGGTCACCACCGATAAATCCGTGATAATCGAAAACTTCAACAAGCATTTCTCAACGGCTGGCCATGCCTTCCTCCTGGCGACTCCAACCTTGGCCAACAGCCCCGCCCCCCCCGCTGCTACTCGCCCAAGCCTCCCCAGCTTCTCCTTTACCCATATCCAGATAGAAGATGTTCTGAAAGAGCTGGAAAACCTGGACCCATACAAATCAGCTGGGCTTGACAATCTGGACCCCCTATTTCTGAAACTGTCCGCCGCCATTGTCGCACCCCCTATTACCAGCCTGTTCAACCTCTCCTTCGTATCATCTGAGATCCCCAAGGATTGGAAAGCTGCCGCGGTCATCCCCCTATTCAAAGGGGGAGACACCCTGGACCCAAACTGTTACAGACCTATATCCATCCTGCCCTGCCTATCTAAGGTCTTCGAAAGCCAAGTCAACAAACAGATCACTGACCATCTCGAATCCCACCGTACCTTCTCCGCTGTGCAATCTGGTTTCCGAGCCGGTCACGGGTGCACCTCAGCCAAGCTCAAGGTACTAAACGATATCATAACCGCCATCGATAAAAGACATTACTGTGCAGCCGTCTTCATCGACCTGGCCAAGGCTTTCGACTCTGTCAATCACCATATTCTTATCGGCAGACTCAGTAGCCTCGGTTTTTCTAATGACTGCCTTGCCTGGTTCACCAACTACTTTGCAGACAGAGTTCAGTGTGTCAAATCGGAGGGCATGTTGTCCGGTCCTCTGGCAGTCTCTATGGGGGTACCACAGGGTTCAATTCTCGGGCCGACTCTTTTCTCTGTATATATCAATGATGTTGCTCTTGCTGCGGGCGATTCCCTGATCCACCTCTATGCAGACGACACCATTCTGTATACTTCTGGCCCTTCCTTGGACACTGTGCTATCTAACCTCCAAACGAGCTTCAATGCCATACAACACTCCTTCCGTGGCCTCCAACTGCTCTTAAACGCTAGTAAAACCAAATGCATGCTTTTCAACCGTTCGCTGCCTGCACCCGCACGCCCGACTAGCATCACCACCCTGGACGGTTCCGACCTAGAATATGTGGACATCTATAAGTACCTAGGTGTCTGGCTAGACTGCAAACTCTCCTTCCAGACTCATATCAAACATCTCCAATCCAAAATCAAATCTAGAGTCGGCTTTCTATTTCGCAACAAAGCCTCCTTCACTCACGCCGCCAAACTTACCCTAGTAAAACTGACTATCCTACCGATCCTCGACTTCGGCGATGTCATCTACAAAATAGCTTCCAATACTCTACTCAGCAAACTGGATGCAGTTTATCACAGTGCCATCCGTTTTGTTACTAAAGCACCTTATACGACCCACCACTGCGACCTGTATGCCCTAGTCGGCTGGCCCTCGCTACATGTTCGTCGTCAGACCCACTGGCTCCAGGTCATCTACAAGGCTATGCTAGGTAAAGTGCCGCCTTATCTCAGTTCACTGGTCACGATGGCTACACCCACCCGTAGCACGCGCTCCAGCAGGTGTATCTCACTGATCATCCCTAAAGCCAAAACCTCATTTGGACGCCTTTCCTTCCAGTTCTCTGCTGCCTGCGACTGGAACGAATTGCAAAAATCTCTGAAGTTGGAGACTTTTATCTCCCTCAAAAACTTTAAACATCTGCTATCCGAGCAGCTAACCGATCGCTGCAGCTGTACATAGTCCATCGGTATATAGCCCACCCAATTTACCTACCTCACCCCCCATACTGCTTTTATTTAGTTACTTTTCTGCTCTTTTGCACACCAGTATCTCTACTTGCACATGATCATCTGATGATTTATCACTCCAGTGTTAATCTGCTAAATTGTAATTATTCGATTTATTGCCTACCTCCTCATGCCTTTTGCACACATTGTATATAGATTCTCTTTTTTCTACCATGTTATTGACTTGTTTATTGTTTACTCCATGTGTAACTCTGTGTTGTTGTCTGTTCACACTGCTATGCTTTATCTTGGCCAGGTCGCAGTTGCAAATGAGAACTTGTTCTCAACTAGCCTACCTGGTTAAATAAAGGTTAAATAAAAATAAAATAAATAAATAAATAAAAATCACTATTTCGAAATCAGTGAATTCCCTATTATTTCCAATGAGAATATTCTCAATATAACGATTGACTTTCCAATTAATTCCCTGAATAAAATGGCCTCAGCCCTGGTACAGTATTGTAACATGTACAATACACTTAGGATGCATAGAATGGTGGCTGTCTCAAACTCAGACAATACCAACACACGCCTAATGCTCGGGAAAAAACCTTGGTACCTGTAGGGGAATCTTTTGAATAGATTTGTCAGCAATTTCTTTAAGAGGGAAACAAAGAGGGTCACAGAAAAACAATGTGTATATGTGGCTCAGTCATTAGAGAATATCATGGACACAGAAATGTTACAGGGCAAGTTTATCATCCCATCACAACCTTCAAGTAATTTCTTCTCTCCATAGCTGCTGGAAGTAGGGGTGCTGAGGGTGCTGCAGCACCACCTGGAAAATAAAGTAAGTAAAAAATATAAATATGCCTCCGGGTGGCGCAGTGGTCTAAGGCACTGCATTGCAGTGCTAGCTGTGCCACCAGAGATTCTGGGTTCGAGCCCAGGCTCTGTCGCAGCCGGCCGCGACCGGGAGGCCCATGGGGAGGCTCACAATTGGCCCAGCGTCGTCCGGGTTTGGCCGGCAGGGATATTCTTGTCTCATCGCGCACTAGCGACTCCTGTGGCGGGCCGGACGCAGTGCACGCTGACCAGGTCGCCAGGTGTACGGCGTTTCCTCCAACACATTGGTGTGGCTGGCTTCCGGGTTGGATGTGCATTGTGTCAAGGAGCAGTGCGGCTTGGTTGGGTTGTGTTTCGGAGGACGCATGGCTCTCGACCTTCGCCTCTCCCGAGTCCATACGGGAGTTGCAGCGATGAGACAAGACTGAGTTACTGCCAATTGGGGAGAAAAAAGGGGTAAAAAAAAATATATATATATATAAATACATTCCCACCCCCAAAAATATGTATATTCTATTTTCTTCTCATCAAAAGTAGCGCGCTGGGCCTTTACAACTCCTGTATTAGCAGACCGATATAGCCATCTGCAGTGGAGGGGAAAACATTTCTCACAAAAGTTGTGGACTGGGCCACCTGTATTCCTGGTCATTCTGCCGCCCTAGGCAAGACAAAAATATTGCACCCTGGACAAAACTAGAGTAGAATAGTCCCAGTAAGCAAAATTACTAGACGTTGAGGTTAGTTTCAGTTTAGGTCCTGATTGAAAGGTGAAAATACGTATTTCCAGGAAGTTAAAATCAGGTAAATTTTCAGTTCTGAATGAAAGGGTTCCCGAGTGGCGCAGCGATCTAAGGCACTGCATCTCAGTGCAAGAGGTGTCACTACAGTCCCTGGTTCGATTTTAGGCTGTATTACATCCGGCAGTGATTGGGAGTCCCATAGGGCGGCACACAATTGGCCCAGCGTCATCCGGGTTTGGCCGGTGTAGGCCATCATTGTAAATAAAAATTGGTTCTTAACTGACTTGCCTAGTTTAATAAAGGTAAAAAAAAAAAATTTGGTTAAAAATAAGCTATTTATAGAAGTCCAGACCGGACCAAATCTGAACCAAACACGGACATCTATGACATGGACCAAAAATCTATGTCCTTGGACGTTGAACTCAAGGCCGGTCTAGACCGCACCAAATTGAACCTTTTTGATTAGGACAGCGTTATCGAGCTGTTTTCAAACAGGCGTGGGGGACTCTTCAAGATAAATCAATGTCATTTTTGTTTTCACTGAATCTCCGTTTGGATATTTGGTAACAATTAGTCTGGGAAAATGTTAGCTAAGTGGGAAATGTAAACTAAATTGAGGTGAGTGCTAATGATCATTTTGATTTTAGAACATTTTGCTACATGTCATACAAGAAGATTTTGCTGTTCACTCACATAGTAGTAGTAGCCTTTCCTACTCCCAACCAAAAGCATGTGACTTGTCTGATAATTAATCAATGTGATTTTGTTTAACTGTCTGTCTGTATATTTGGTTAATTAATCTCTGGTTGGACAAGTGGAAGTGGTAGCCAAGAGTGTGCAAAGCTGTCATCAAGGCAAATGGTGGCTACTTTGAACAATCTCAAATATAAAATATACTGTATTTTGATTTGTTGAACATTTTTTTGGTTACTACATGATTCCATATGTGTTACTTCATAGTTCTGTTGTCTTCACTATTATTCTACAATGTAGAAAATTGTTTAAAAAAATAAAAATAAGAAAAACCCTGGAATGAGTAGGTGTGTCCAAACTTTTGACTGGTACTGTATAGATATAGATAGATATATAGGGGAGGAGTGAAGGCAGGGATGAGTACAAAAGTATAAACACTAAACAGAACAGGCTCTTGTGGTGGGCATGGAAACAATGGAAGTCTACAAAGCACTCTGTTTGGTGAATCTACTAGTTGCATTCCTTTCAAAAGGTAAGAGACAAGATTCCCATTATTCCACTGCTTTACTTCTATGGACAGTTCTACAGGTGACTCTGGAGCTAAAGGGATAGTGTGATTATGCTAGTTGTAGGGGAGACCATGCTAGCTGTTGAGCATCACTCCATCATGGAAAAAAGAATAGGCCTATTCTTTTTAAAAACGATATCTACTTATATTTCAGGATGTTGTGTATCCCTGGAAATAATTGGAATGCATGTAACCTCGAACACAAATTAATTTGACTTGTTGAAAATCAGTTTTCTTTTTACCTAACTTGCTTACCACTTTTTCCATGTGGTTTCTTCCTTCACAGACTTTTAGAAACACGGGTAGCTGAACTTACCCCTTTGGCTCAATTTACCCCACTCTCCCCTACCTGTAGACTTCCAGTCATTGTGCTAACCTAGTGGCTTGCAAAACGACCTACAACTTCTTTCAAACTGCACACAGAGACATAAAAACGGTATCCATGAGTTCATCTGATGCTTGGTAAAATCTTGCACTATCCCTTTAAGGAGTTAGTCAGGTTATGGAATGGTGCTGGTGGTGAGCAAGGCCAAAAAAGACAGTCAAAGTCAATACAATGTCATGTGCCTTGTGACACAGGAGAGAGACCTGTTAGACTGTTTTGGGCCTTGAGGATGCTGCTGTGTGTGCAATGAGGCAGAACGTTTACATTTGTCTAACACGTGTGTTGTGTGAGCATCATAGCAACACAACAGAAATTGTACTGAACATGACTGAATTACACTGCAAAAGGTTCAGTGTGTATAGTGTTGAAGTGGACCAGCTGATGTCATCTTTCAAAGCAGTTAAAGGGACAGAATTAGATATTTAATGAGATGAAAGTTGAATCGTACAAGGAACTTAAGTTAGGGAGAGAAAAAAATACAAACCGGTAACTCTTGGCAAGTCTTCCTCATAAAAGAAGACTGACTTCAAATGGGACTTCTTGGATTAAAAAAGGTAAAAAAAACAAAAAGACCACCAGTAAAACATTTTAAAAGCATCCAAGTTCCTCATTTAAGTAATGAGACTCATTAAACTACAATCTGACGCTAAGTAAAATGTTTATGAGAGAGAGAAAGAAAGAAATGAAAGGAAAAGGGTCTGCATGAAACCTCACTTTGATTATAGGGTGTCATGACAACTGATGATAGCATAAAGGAGATATACAATCCCTGACATAAAAAAGACCACAGGCAATGTTCCTTTACATGTCATGTGTATACCTTTATACAAACTAAGATTCTCCCAGCCAGCCAGACAAATGCACGCTGTATTTTGCATGAGAATTTGCATTTGAGAACAGCCTAAGAAAAAAAAGCTAAAGCACTGTCAAGTAGAGACACCTACAGTTGAAGTCGGACGTTTACATACACCTTAGCCAAATACATTTAAGCTAAGTTTTTCCACAATTCCTGACATTTAATCCTTGTAAAAATGCCCTGTCTTAGGTAAGTTAGGATCAGCACTTTATTTTAAGAACGTGAAATGTCAGAATAATAGTAGAGAGAATGATTTATTTCAGCTTTTATTTCTTTCATCACATTCCCAGTGGGTCAGAAGTTTACATACACTCAATTAGTATTTGGTAGCATTGCCTTTAAATGGTTTAACTTGGGTCAAACGTTTTGGGTAGCCTTCCACAAGCTTCCCACAATAAGTTGGGTGAATTTTGGCCCATTCTTCCTGACAGAGCTGGTGTAACTGAGTCAGGTTTGTAGGCCTCCTTGCTCGTACACGCTTTTTCAGTTCTGCCCTCAAATGTTCTATAGGATTGAGGTCAGGGTTTGTGATGGCCACTCCAATACCTTGACTTTGTTGTCCTTAAGCCATTTTGCCACAACTTTGGAAGTATGCTTGGGGTCATTGTCCATTTGGAAGACCCATTTGCGACCAAGCTTTAACTTCCTGTCACGTTCCTGACCTTATTTCCTTTGTTTAGTCTTGTTTAGTTGGTCAGGACGTGAGCTGGGTGGGCATTCTATGTTATGTGTTTCTATGTTTGGTTTAGGGTTGTCAACTAGCCTGATATGGTTCTCAATCAGGGGCAGGTGTTTTACGTTTCCTCTGACTGGGAACCATATTTAGGTAGGCTGTTCTCACTGTGTGTTTGTGGGTGATTGTTCCTGTTCATTGTGTTCTTCGTTGTCTGTATTTCACATGTTCAGGTCTGTAGTGTCGTTAGTTTCATTTTCTGTTTATTGTTTTGTTCGTGTTGTTAAGTGTTTCCAATAAATATGGAAACATACCACGCTGCGCTTTGGTTCTCCTCTCTTCCACCTAACGACGAGCGTGACACTTCCTGACTGATGCCTTGAGATGTTGCTTCAATATATCCACATCATTTTCTTTCCACATGATGCCATCTATTTTGTGAAGAGCACCAGTCCCTCCTGCAGCAAAGCACCCCCACAACATGATGCTGCCACCCCTGTGCTTCACGGTTGGGATGGTGTTCTTCGGCTTGCAAGCCTCCCCCTTTTTGCTCCAAACATAATGATGGTCATTATGGCCAAACAGTTCTATTTTTGTTTCATCAGACCAGAGGACATTTCTCCAAAAAGTACGATCTTTGTTCTCATGTGCAGTTGCAAACCGGGTCTGGCTTTTTTATGGTGTTTTTTGAGCAGTGGCTTCTTCCTTGGCGAGCGGCCTTTCGGGTTGTCAATATAGGACTTGTTTTACTGTGGATATAGATATTTTTGTACCTGTTTCCTCCAGCATCTTCACAATATCCTTTGCTGTTGTTCTGGGATTGATTTGCACTTTTCGCACCAAAGTACGTTCATCTCTAGGAGACAGAACGCGTCTCCTTCCTGAGCAGTATGACGGCTACGTGGTCCCATGGTGTTTATACTTGCGTACTATTGTTTGTACAGATGAACGTGGTACCTTCAAGCATTTGGAAATTGCTCCCAAGGATGAACCAGACTTGTGGAGGTCTACAAGAACATTTTCTGAGGTCTTGGCTGATTTCTTTTGATTTTCCCATGATGTCAAGCAAAGAGGCACTGAGTTTGAAGGTAGGCCTTGAAATACATCCACAGGTACACCTCCAATTGACTCAAATTAGGTCAATTAGCTTATCAGAAGCTTCTAAAGCCATGACATAATTTCCCCAAGCTGTTTAAAGGCACAGTCAACTTAGTGTATGTAAACTTCTGACCCACTGGAATTGTGATACAATGAATTATAAGTGAAATAATCTGGCTGTAAACAATTGTTGGAAAAATGTATTGTGTCATGCACAAAGTAGATATCCTACCCGACCTGCCAAAACTATAGTTTGTTAACAAGACATTTTTGGAGTGGTTGAAACACTTAGGTTGGAGTCATTAAAACTAATTTATGTAAACTTATGACTTCAACTGTACATTCTAAATAAATACATATATGTATATCAACACTTGCACCACATATGTGGCCTGTATGACTGTGGTTAGTTCTTAGATCTAATACAGCTGTAAAGCCAGTGCCGATGCACCTGTAAAATGATGGACACTTCTTCCTGTTTATGCCACTGGAACTGATGTGAAAAAGGCACCTTTAATTAATTAGATCAGTCTTTCACTGATGTGTGTGTGTGTGTGTGTGTGTTTGTGTGCATGCAACATTCCCTCTGAAGCGTATGGAGAGTTGAGCAAGACCATTGAATGGCTTTTCAACACGTCAAGGAAATGTTTCACCTTCAGCTGACAATTCCATCTTACTGGAAACCGTTAGCTTGAGTCACCAATGTAATCATTGCTTGTCTGTCGTTATCTTAAGGACAGAGTACAGGGAGGAAATTGAGGTTCCAAAGTGTATCAAAATTGGTGGCAACAGGAAAGTTGTGCCTCAAATCACAATGTTTGTCCTTACACACAACAGTTGGATGGAATACAATATTTGATATATTCATTATGTAATGCAATATTTCATGCAATGAATTTGTAGAAATATATAATTTTGCAATAGAGAAGTCTGATTTGTCGATTGTTGTTTGCCTCTTTGTGTGTTGTATGCATTTATAAAAAATATTTAAAAAACATTACCTGATTTTAATTTAGTGGGTGGGGACTGAATGTGAAGCCAGCCAGCCAGACACACCCACAGAGCACACAGAAGTAGGGTGCTTATCAGTAGTCCATTAGTCTCTCACGGTTCACGGTTGCCAATATCAGCAGTCCAGTGGATCCCTCACCTTGTCTGTTCTCCTTTAGTTGCACTGGTATGAAAAGACAGAGTAGTTGAAAGTGTTATTAAGGCAGAAGTTTACCAGGGTTGCTTGCTTTCACCTTGTTCAGTTCTTTCAGATCCGAGGAGAGGAAGCCACTTTGGAAGATCCAAAACATTAGAGGAGGCAATAGAAGGGCAATTTGGGTTACCTTCTTTGTATTATTTTCTGTGAAATCCCCATATAGTCCTACAGCCATGATGACTCTGTTGTGACCACAACGCTTCCTTTGTAGGATGATTGTGAAAAAAAAATATTGTTATTGTTTTGTTTGGAAGAAATGTTTCCAGATGAAAAACCTGAATGGACAGTTTGGCACAAAGTTAACCATAACATCAACACCACTTTAAAAAATATATATATTTCTCCTCCTAAAATATATATACAGTGCATTCGTTAAGTATTCAGACCCTTTGACTTTTTCCACATTTTGTTACGTTACAGCCTTATTCTAAAATTGATTAAATTGTTTTTTCCCTCATCAATCTACACACAATAACACATGATGACTAAGCAAAAACATTATTTTTATCTATTTTTTGCAAATGTATTAAAAAACAAAACTGAAATATCACATTTACATAAGTATTCAGATCCTTTACTCCGTCCTTTTTGAAGCACCTTTGGCAGCGATTACACCCTCGAGTCTTGGGTATGACGCTACAAGCTTGGCACACCTGTATTTGGGGAGTTTCACCCATTTTTATCTGCAGATCCTCGCAAACTCTGTCAGGTTGGATGGGGAGGGTCACTGCACAGCTATTTTCAGGTCTCTCCAGAGATGTTTGATCGGGTTCAATTACAGGCTCTGGCTGGGCCATTCAAGGACATTCAAAGACTTGTCCCGAAGCCACTCCTGTGTTGTCTTGGCTGTGGGCTTAGGGTTGCTGTCCTGTTGGAAGGTGAACCTTCGCTCCAGGCTGGGGTCTTGAGCACTCTGGAGCAGGTTTTCATTAAGGATCTTTCTGCTCCGTTCATCTTTCCCTCGATCCTCACAAGTCTTCCAGTCCCTGCCGCTGAAAAACATCCCCACAGTATGATGCTGCCACCACCATGCTTCACCGTAGAGATGGTGCCAGGTTTCCTCCAGACATGACGCTTGGCATTCAGGCCAAACAATTCAATCTTGGTTTCATCAGACCAGAGAATCTTGTTTCTCATGGTCTGAGTACTTTAGATGCCTTTTGGCAAACTCCAAGCAGGCTGTCATGTGCCTTTTACGGAGGAGTGGCTTCCGTCTGGCCACTCTACCATAAAGGCCTGATTTGTACAGTGGTGCAGAGATGGTTGTCCTTCTGGAATGTTCTCCCATCTCTACAGAGGAATTCTGGAGCTCTGTCAGAGTGACCATTGGGTTCTTGGTCACCTCCCTGACCAAGGCCCTTCTCCCCTGATTGCTCAGTTTGGCCGGGCGGCCAGCTCTAGGAAGAGTCTTGGTGGTTCCAGACTTCTTCCATTTAAGAATGATGAAGGCCACTGTGTTTTTGGGGACCTTCAATGCTGCATACATTTTTTGGTACCCTTCACCAGATCTGTGCCTCCACACAAGCATGTGTCAGAGCTCTACGGACAATTCCTTCGACCTCATGTCTTGGTTTATGCTCTGACATGCACTGTCAACTATGGGACCTTATATGGACAGGTGTGTGCCTTTCCAAATCATGTCCAATCAATTGAATTTACCACAGGTGGACTCCTTTCAAATTGTAGAAACATCTCAAGGATGATCAATGGAAACAGGATGCACCTGAGCTCAATTTCGAGTCTCATAGCACAGGGTCTGAATACTTATGTAAATAAAGTATTTCTGTTTTTTTTGTATATTGATGAAGGAAACAGATGTTTAAAACCATTTTAGAATAAGGCTATAACGTAACAAAATGTGGAAAAGGTCAAGGGGTCTGAATACTTTCCGAATGCACTGTATATTTCCTCATCCTATTCATTTTATTCATAAAGGTTTGGTCCAAAACGAATATCTACGTATTTCTTTAGTATTAGTTAATTAGTATTAGTTCATTTAGAACTATACTAAATGTCATAGTAATTCTGAGAGTAATCTATTCTCATATGTTGTTTTAATAATAGGTAATGTGCTCATTAGTATTAAACTGTCAAGCCTACTTCTGCTCTCTCTCCAGCGCGCGACGTCGCCGGTTTCCTAACCACCGGTCCTGGCAACAATCTTTACATTACGTATACTTGGTCATCATTAGCTCCTTGATTACTCCCCCTTTATTTAGCCCTCAGTGGACAGCAGTCACTAGGTAGTGTTGTTTTCTCTCACGTTATATACGCTTCTCAGATGTTCTTCTGCATTGACTTATTATTAAGCATATCTTCTGCACCTGCTTCCCGACTCCCGGTGTATTACGTTACAAACGCACATTCGGGATAATGTTAAGTGTACAGTAATGTTCGGTAACATACGCAGTGATGAAATTCGTTTTGACAGATGGCGTTTTGTCAAACAATCCACAGACTAATGACAAGCATCCAGCATACAAAGTTCGCTCACATGGAAACTATGGAGCAATACTAAATACACGAACTAATTGACTGACTGGCTTGCTGGCTGTGCTCAAGACTGTATGTTACTACCATAGAGATCCTATTCAAGTATTCTAATTCCTTATGTGGTTGCTATTGTAAAACCAGTAGGGTGCAAAGAGTTAAGTTACATGTTTGCCCACAGTGTGCCAAAACCAAACTGTTCAATTGTTTTTCTCCTCCTGTTTTTAGGGTCTCACTCTCAGTTGGATGGTAAGTATTTTTCTCATTGAATGACATTATCATTCACCAATTCACTAACTAGTGAGATTTCAATCTCTTCACTTCCTTTGTGTGCTCCATTTCGTAAACCTTCATCCACATGTGTCTCTGTTAGTATGCGGAACCCCTCTCAACATTAGGATTGTGGGGGGTCAGGATGCTCTTGCAGGGAGTTGGCCATGGCAGGCCAGTCTGCACAGATTTGGCAGGCATTTTTGTGGGGGATCCCTCATCAACAAAGAGTGGGTGCTGACCGCTGCTCACTGCTTCTCCAGGTGAGGAATTGCAGGATTGCTAGAATCCTAACATTTAACTCTTACACCAAACCTAATCATAACTCAATTGAGCCTCCTTTTACAGCATTACCGTTATCTTTTTAAAATATATATATTTTTTTTTTTCTCAGCCCCAGTACATCAAACTTGGTGGTCTACGTTGGTCGTCAGAACCAGAAGGGCTCTAACCCCAACGAGGTGGACCGGGCGGTCACTCAGATCATGTCCCACCCCAACTACACCAAAAGTACTAATGACAACGACATGTGTCTTCTCAAGCTCTCCTCCCCTGTGACTTTTACCAACTACATCCGGCCAGTCTGCCTAGCTGCACCAGGCAGCTCCTTTCATGCCGGCACTACTAGCTGGGTCACTGGCTGGGGCACCATCCGCAGTGGAGGTGAGATCTGATGGGAGAGATTAAAATGTAATGCATGGGCAATAGTCAATATGTAAAATATATCCGTAATATAATAGGAGTGATCAATTGGAACAAAATACATTTTCCTAATTTCAAATCATGTCGTACTAACTTTACTTGTCTGAATATGTCTCCCATCTCCTCAGTGTCTCTGCCTTCACCAAAGACCCTACAGGAGGTGGATGTGCCAGTAGTGGGAAACAGGCAGTGTAACTTTAACTATGGATTAGGTTCAATCACAGACAACATGATCTGTGCTGGTCTAGTAGCAGGAGGAAAGGATTCCTGTCAGGTAAAATCTCTTGGTTATCCTTTTTGTTTATTACAGTGTGGGTCAATTACATATTGGTCCGATTCCCCGGACACAGGTTATACCTAATCCTAGTCTAAAAAGCATTTTCACTTTGAAAATGGTTCTTCATCTGGGAAACCGACCCATCATGTTTCATAATCCTGTGAAAATGCAATCTCAGTGACACTAAGTCTGTCTATGCATAGGGGGACTCTGGAGGTCCGATGGTAACCAAACAGGGTACTCGCTGGATCCAGTCTGGTGTTGTGAGTTTTGGCCAAGGCTGTGCCCTGGCAAAACTCCCAGGAGTGTACGCCAGAGTGTCCCAGTACCAGACCTGGATCAACAGCCAGATCAGCAGTGACCAGCCAGGCTTTGTCACCTTCTCCTCCAGTGGGACTGACTCTGACCTCAGTGTCTTCTGTACTGGTCTTTCAGCCCCTACAACTGCCCCTACAACCACCACCACAACTGCCCCTACAACCACCACCACAACTGCCCCTACAACCACCACCACAACTGCCCCTACAACCACCACCACAACTGCCCCTACAACCACCACAACAACTGCCCCTACAACTGCCCCTACAACCACCACTACCACCACAACTGCCCCTACAACCACCACTACCACCACAACTGCCCCTACAACCACAACCGCATGCACATACCTACAGTGCCGTTGGAAAGTATTCAGACCCCTTGACATTTTCCACATTTTGTTACGTTACAGCCTTATTCTAAAATAAATTAAATTGTTTTTTCCCTCAATCAACCCCATAATGACAAAGCAAAAACAGGTTTTTAGACATTTTTTAAATAAAAAACGGAAATATCATATTTACATAAGTATTCAGACCCTTAGTACTTTGAAGCACCTTTGGCAGCAATTACAGCCTTGAGTCTTCTTTGTTATGACGCTACAAGCTTAGCACACCTGTATTTGGGGCATTTCTCCCATTCTTTGCAGATCCTCTCAAGCTCTGTCAGGTTGGATGGGGAGCGTTGCTGCTATTTTTAGGTCTCTCCAGAGATGTTCGATCAGGTTCAAGTCCGGGCTCAGCTGGGTCACTCAAGGGCATTCAGAGTCTTGTCCCGAAGCCACTCCTGCGTTGTCTTGGCTGTGTGCTTAGGGTCATTGTTCTGTTGGAAGGTGAACCTTCGCCCCAGTCTGAGGTTCTGGAGCAGGTTTTCATCAAGGATCTCTCTGTACTTTGCTCCATTCATCTTTCCCTCGAAGTCTCCCAGTCCCTGCCACTGAAAAACATCCCCACAGCATGATGCTGCCACCACCATGCTTCACCGTAGGGATGGTGCCAGGATTCCTCCAGACATGACGCTTGGCATTCAGGCCAAAGAGTTCAATCTTGGTTTCATCAGAGCAGAGAATCTTGTTTCTCATGATCTGAAAGTCTTTAGGTGCCTTTTGGCAAACTCCAAGAGGGCTGTCATATGCCCTTTACTAAGGAGTGGCTTCCGTCTGGCCACTCTACCATAAAGGCCTGATTGATGGAGTGCTGCAGAGATGGTTGTCCTTCTGGAAGTTTCTCCCGTTCCACAGAGGAACTCTGGAGCTCTGTCAGAGTGACCATCAGGTTCTTGGTCACCCCCCTGACCAAGGCCCTTTACCCCAGATTGCTCAATTTGGCCGGGCGGCCAGCTCTAGGAAGAGTATTGGTGGTTCCAAACTTCTTCCATTTAAGAATTATGGAGGCCAGTGTGTTCTTGGGGACCTTCAATGCTGCTGAAATGTTTTTGTACCCATCCCCAGATCTGTGCCTCGACACAATCCTGTCTCAGAGCTATACGGACAATTCCTTCGACCTCATGGCTTGGTTTTTGCTCTTACATGCACTGTCAACTGTGGGACCTTATATAGACTGGTGTGTACCTTTCCAAATCATGTCCAATCAATTGAATTTACCACAAGTTGGCTCCAATCAAGTTGTAGAAACATCTCAAGGATAATCATTGGAAACAGTATGCACCTGAGCTCAATTTCGAGTCTCATAGCAAAGGGTCTGAATACTTATGTAAATAAAGTATTTCTGTTTTTTGAAAACCTGTTTTCACTTTGTCATTATGGGGTATTGTGTGTAGATTGCTGAGGAAAAACATGTATTTAATCAATTTTGAAATAAAACTAACATAAAATGTGGAAAAAGTCAAGGGTTCTGAATACTTTCCGAAGGCACTGTATAGTCTAACTTGTGCTTATGGCTACACCTTAATGTGAATCTTTACTTTTGTAACAAATCTGACTACTGGATTACTCCCTTTTATTTGTCTCTCAAATTTTTATCTGTCTTTCCCTCCCTCTGCAGTTGTGGTGTGTGGCAGCGCTAGCGCCTCTTTGAACTCCCATGTTGGTGGCGGAAGCTCGTTGGCGACAGCAGGTTTGTGGCCCTGGATAGCCAGCATACAGACCAACGGAGCGCACGTCTGCGGGGGCACGTTAGTGGCGGTAGACTCTGTCATGAGTGATGCCAGCTGCTTTTCTAGGTAAGTTAACTCTACCTGTATGTCAAAGGGGGAGAGTAAGTAGCTGGATTGAAATGTCACTCCTTATATGATTCTAAGGAAATCTCGTCATAGAACCTACATTTTGATTGGATTTAGATTTTTTTACAGTGCCATTACATTAACAGTTAGTGACACATAGAAAAGTTTCCTTTTCAACCCTAATGCAAAGGTTAACCAAGATTAATACGTATGACATTTGTACAATCATTGTGCTACTGAAAATTCTAGGAGAGATAGCTGTCTATAAACAACACCCATGTTTTACACAACCTTGGCTGCAGAAAGCATGGTTATGGTGTCATCATCATGTCAACCAGTGTCTAGGTGTGACTCCATGGGATCAACAAGCACTTACTGTAGTAGTTACTGTAGTGTACCAGAGGGGGGAGCCACCAGCCAACATCTCTCCCACACTACTGTTTTACCATCCTAATCAGCTGGACAGTTTAACGTTTTGGTACCTTCACAAGGAATTTAGTGGCCCATTCAGATTTAGGAAATCTATGCCTTTTTACGTGTTTTGATTTTAGCACTTCTCAGTAGTTGGTATTCAGATTTACATTACATGGCCAAAAGTATGTGGATTCGACTGACAGGTGTATAACAGAGCACACAGCAATGCAATATCCATAGACAGTAGAATAGCCTGTACTGAAGAGTTCAGTGACTTTCAACGTGGCATCGTCATAGGATGCCACCTTTCCAACAAGTCAGCTCATAGAATTTCTGCCCTGCTAGAACTGCCCCGGTCAACTGTAAGTGCTGTTATTGTGAAATGTCTAGGAGCAACAACGGCTCAGCCACGAAGTGGTAGGCTTCACAAGCTCCCAGAATCGGGACCTCCGACTGCTGAAGCGCATAAAGATCATCTGTCCTCAGTTGCGACACTCACTACCAAGTTCCAAGCTGCTTCTGGAAGCAACATCAGTGCAATAACTGTTCGTCGCAATGCCAAGCGTCGGCTGGAGTGGTGTAAAGCTAAACAATGCCAGGAGAACTGTCACGACTTTCTAAAGTTGAACCCAGAAGCAGACCAGGACAAGGAGAGTAGGACGAAGGTGAGTATTTATTTACAAGTTTAACCGTAGAGGTAGAAAGATCCAGGTGGCGGAGCGGGCAGCGGAGGTGAGTTGATGGGAGTGAATAGGCAGATCCAAGGGAATAACAGAAGCCACCGACGACCAGGCAGGGATGGGGTGAGTGTTCCGGGTGAATGACTGTAGACAGAACAAACGGAGGAAAGTTCAAGGCAAGCAAGACGTACAAAACAACAAAACAAACTCTATCAAACTGGAGGCTGATACGCTGGCACAACATACTGTTCATGGCTAACGATCCGGCAGGGAATGGATGTCAGGTCAGAGCTTATGAAGTGGAGGGGTGATGATCAGGACCAGGTGTGCAGATAGCTGATGGGATACAGGTGCGGGTAATCAGAGATCTCCCAACTAGCTACGTCGCCCGGCAACCAGACAGGGTGCGTTCCAGGACACCGGAAAAACACTCCAGGACAGAACACAGGCAAAAACATACTCAGGAAGCGGGATTCGTGACAAGAACGCTACCTGCCCGAATGCATAGTGCCAACTGTAAAGTTTGGTGGAGGAGGAATAATGGTCTTGGGCTGTTTTTCATGGTTCGGGCTAGGCCCGAAGGGAAAATCTTAAAGCTACAGCATAAAATTACATTCAAGGAGATTCTGTGCTTCCAACTTTGTGACAACAGTTTGGGCAAGGCCCTTTCCTGTTTCAGCATGACAATGCCCCCGTGCACAAAGCGAGTTCCATACAGAAATGGTTTGTCAAGATCTGTTTGGAAGAACTTGATTGGCCTGCACAGAGACCTGACCTAAACCCCATTGAACAGCTTTGGGATGAATTGGAAAGCCGACTGCGAGCCAGGCCTAATCACCCAACATTAGTGCTCGACCTCAATAATGCCCTTGTTGCTGAATGGTAGCAAGTCCCCGCAGCAATGTTCCAACATCTAGTGGAAAGCCTTACCAGAAGAGTGGAGGCTGTTATAGCAGCAAAGGGGGGACCAATTCCATGTTAATGCCCATGATTTTTTTGAACGAGATGTTCGACGAGCAGGTGTCCACATACTTGTGCAGGTGGGTAGTGAGCTCTGCTGGTGTGGCTCCCTTGTTCGCATTGAATAAATGTGATTCAATTAAAATGTTTTGGTTCAATTAGTTTATCTCAAGCAATCCCTTTAAATATTGTGCAGCTTTAATTTAAATTAGATCAGCACAAGACTAATTCAGGTCTGAATTTCCCCTTAATGAATAATTACGTCAACAACTTCAAGACAAAGAAAATATCAACTTACTACAATAATTAATTGTATGTCAAATGATGATATGAATGAAGAGTTGAGTATGAAGGGTGCCTACCTAGGGCATAACACATTCATAACCCATACATATTACATTCATAAGCAGTACATAAACATTTCATAAGACAATAATCGGAATGAAGTTTAGTATCCCTCACTAAAGTAGCCTTACACAAGCCTTGGCTTGTCAAGCCAGAACGGCTCATTGGAGCAGGGTGAGGCCGCTTGATGTACACCCCTTGGACAGGACGCTAGTCTATCACAGGCAGTGGAGGCTCCACAGAGAAGGAAGGGGAGGACCATCCTCATCAGTAAATTTCATAACAATGTAAATTGTAAAACATTAAAGTAATTTTTTTTAGATTAAACTATACTAAATATAATCACGTCACCAAATAACTTATTAAAACACTATTTTGCAAAGAAGGTCTACAGTAGCCTCAACAGCACTCTGTAGGGTAGCACCATGGTGTAGCCGGAGGACAGCTAGCTTCAGTCCTCCACTGGGTACATTGACTTCAATACAAAACCTAGGAGGCTCATGGTGCTCACCCCCTTCCATGGATATACAAAGTAATTATGACAACTTCAGGAGGACGTCCTCCAGCCTATCAGAGCTCTTGCAGCATGAACTGACATGTTGTCCACCCAATCAAAGGATCAGATAATTAATCTAGTACTGAAACCATAATCTACAGCTTGCTAGCACTGCAGTGTATAAAATGTGGTGAGTAGTTAACTCAAAGGGAAAGACAACAATAGTTGAACAGTTATTTTAACAAGTGAATTTCTTCCTAAATGAAGGAGAAGCAAGAGATGGTCTTTTTTTCAGTTTCACTTACTTAGCTAGCAAATGCAGCTAGCTAGTTTAGCCTACTGAAACACCCTGCTCAGAGGGATGCTATGTTAGCTAGCTGGCTATGACTATCCAACACAACACTGGAACTATTACTAATTTATTCTCACCGGGGCCTGTCGGTGTAACTGCTTACTGACTGTACACTAACTTCACTGCATGATAGTAGCAGGTTTTACTAACGCATTAGTTCTATTAACTATGACATTACTTTAGCTAATATGGTGACAACGATGTAGGCTGTGTGTAGTGTTTTGGCTTGTAAACTCTCGTTTGCAACTGTTGGAACCTCTTTGGGCTAGGGGGCAGTATTTTGACGTCTGGATGAAAAGCATGCCCAAAGTAAACTGCCTGTTACTCAGGCCCAGAAGCTAGGATATGCATATATGCATATTGGTAGATTTGGATAGAAAACACTCTGAAGTTTCTAAAACTGTTAAAATAATGTCTGTGAGTATAACAGAACTGATATGGCAGGCAAAAACCTGAGGACAAACCATCCAGAAAAAAGAAAAGAAATTCAACCCACAACTGTTTCCAATGGCTGTCATGTTTAATATGAAGGGAAAACCTCCCCGATTGCAGTTCCTAGGGCTTCCACTAGATGTCAAGTCTTTAGAAAGAGTTTCAGGTTTGTTTTTGGAAAAATGAGCTAGAATTTGTACTTTTTCTAGGTGGCTCCCATTTTGGCTGTAGTGTTTTCATGCGCGTGGATGAGAGCGTGTTCTTTGTTTATCTCCGGTAAAGACAATAACGATTCTCCGTCTTAAATGTTATTGTTTATTTACGTATTAGGGTACCTGAGGTTTGATTATAAACGTTGTTTGGAGAAGTTTATTGGTAACGTTTGGGATTCATTTGATATGCATTTTGAAGGAGGGAAACCGGTGGGTTATTGAATGAAACGCGCCAGCTAAACTGAGATTTTGGGGATATAAAGAAGGACTTTATCGAACAAAAGGACCATTTGTGATGTAGCTGGGACCTTTTCGAGTGCCAACAGAAGAAGATATTCAAAGGTAAGGCATTTATTTTATCGCTATTTCTGACTTTCGTGGCGCACCTGCCTGGTTGAAAAATGTTTTTAATGCTTTTGTGTGCGGTGCGCTGTCCTCAGATAATCGCATGGTGTGCTTTCGCCGTAAAGCCTTTTTGAAATCTGACACAGCGGCTGGATTAACAAGAAGTTAAGCTTTTTTTCTGATGCATGACACTTGTATTTTCATGAATGTTAAATATGACTATTTCTGTAATTTGAATTTCGCACTCTGCAATTTCACCGGATGTTGTCGAGGTGGGTCGCTAGCGCCACATCTAGCCATAACAGGTTTTAATGATTGCACCGAATATCAGCTAGATGCAGGCAAGAGTGTGAAAGGCGGTATTGAATATCACTGTGTGTCACCTCAAATTGTCTCTCGACCTGTGTGCGTGCACCTAAGTTGTAAACTTTCATTCGTGAACTAGGTTGTAGCAAGCTTATGATGGGTATAGGGAAAATTCCAGTATCGTGTGCAGTTGAAGTCAGAAGTTTACATACACCTTAGCCAAATACATTTAAACTCAGTTTTTCACAATTCCTCTTCTTAGGTCAGTTAGGATCACCACTTTATTTTAAGAATGTGAAATGTCAGAATAATAGTAGAGACAATGATTTATTTCAGCTTTTATTTCTTTCATCGCATTTCCAGTGGGTCAGAAGTTTACATACACTCAATTAGTATTTGGTAGCATTGCCTTCAAATTGTTTAACTTGGGTCAAACATTTCATGTAGCCTTCCACAACAAGTTGGGTGAATTTTGGCCCATTCCTCCTGACAAAGCTGGTGTAACGGAGTCAGGTTTGTAGGCCTCCTTGCTCGCACATGCTTTTTCAGTTCTGCCCACACATTTTCTATAGGATTTAAGTCAGGGCTTTGTGATGACCACTCCAATCCCTTGACTTTGTTGTCCTTAAGTCATTTTGCCACAACTTTGGAAGTATGCTTGGGGTCATTGTCCATTTGGAAGACACATTTGCGACCAAGCTTTAACTTCCTGACTGATGTCTTGAGATGTTGCTTCAATATATCCACAATTTTCCTACCTCATGATGCCATCTATTTTGTGAAGTGCACCAGTCCCTTCTGCAGCAAAGCACCCCCACAACATGATGCGGCCACCCCCGTGCTTCACGGTTGGGATGCTGTTCTTCGGCTTGCAAGCCTCCCCCTTTTTCCTCCAAATATAACGATGGTCATTATGGCCAAACAGTTCTATTTTCATCAGACCAGAGGACATTTCTACAAAAAGTATCTTTGTCCCCATGTGCAGTTGCAAACCGTGGTCTGGCTTTTTTATGGCGGTTTTGGACAGTGGCTTCTTCCTTGCTGAGCGGCGTTTCATTTTATGTTGATATAGGACTCTTTTTACTGTGGATAGAGATACTTTTGTACCTGTTTCCTCCAGCATCTTCACAAGGTCCTTTGCTGTTGTTCTGGGATTGATTTGCACTTTTCGCACCAAAGTACGTTAATCTCTAGGAGACAGAACGCGTCTCCTTCCTGAGCGATATGATGACTGCGTGGTCCCATGGTGTTTATACTTGCGTACTACTGGTTTGAATGTGGTACCTTCAGGTGTTTGGAAATTGCTCCCAAGGATAAACCAGACTTGTGGAGGTCTTGGCTGATTTTCTTTTGATTTTCCAATGATGTCAAGTAAAGAGGCACTGAGTTTGAAGGTAGGCCTTGAAATACATCCATAGGTGCACCTCCAATTGACTCAAATGATGTCAATTAGCTTATCAGAAGCTTCTAAAGCCATGACATCATTTTCTGCAATTTCCCAAGCTGTTTAAAGGCACCGTCAACTTAGTGTATGTAAGCTTCTGAACCACTGGAATTGTGATACAGTGAAATAATCGTTCTGTAAACAATTGTTGGAAAAATGTCTTGTCATGCACAAAGTAGATGTCCCAACCGACTTGCCAAAACTATAGTTTGTTAACAAGACATTTTTGGAGTGGTTGAAAAAGGAGTTTTAATGACTCCAACCTAAGTGTATGTAAACTTCTGACTTCAACTGTAGTAGCCTAAACCTATCGCTGTTACATTGAACTGGGTGAATGGAATATGAATGAGTCATCCAATATATGCTGTAATAGAAAAATAAGGCCATGCTCATGAAAAGAAAATAGCCCTCCCTCATTTTAAAGTGCACTGACCGCCAATGATTACAAGACCTCACTAAACAGAGATGCAACTCATTATATCTCTCCAGCCAGGCCAACGCCTCTGAGTGGACCGTGATTCTGGGTCGTCTGAAGCAGAGCGGCTCCAATCCCCACGAGGTAACCCAGAACGTCATCAACATCACCATGAGCAATGTGACAGGCAAAAACGTGGCCATCCTCCGACTGGCCAGCCAACCCACATTGTCTGACTACATCCAGCCTATCTGTGTGGACAAGGGAACCAGAACCTTCAGCACAGGGACTCCGTGTTGGGTAGCTGGCTGGGCAACAGGCCAGGGTGGCGGTGAGTGGAAGGACTACTGTCTTTGTGTGTTAGTGAGAAATGTTCTCTGTTCAGAAACAAACCCTATAGCACCAAGGCATTTGTGTAGATCTGAAAGAATTGGGTAAGCAATGGTAGTAGGTCCACCTGTCTTCTGATAGGATAGGTGAGATTTTCACCATATTGCTTACAACCTATCCAGGCCTCTGAGATCTACACAAATGCCTAGGGTAGGAGCTGGCTGCACTGTAAGACGTTTCTGTAATTTCAACAGTAAAACACTGTAGAATAATACACAGTAATTATCATGCATTGTGGGAAAATGTTGTGGGCAGGGAAAGTGTCTTTGGCTCATAAATATATTTGAAGGTGTGCCTTGTAAGAGGCTATATTTGTTGCACCTGTGAGTGAGAATGCTGTACACAGAATACAGTAATATACTGCATTTTAGGAATTTTACTAATCTTGTCCTGAAAATGGACAGTTATTTACTCTAATTCAGAATCCTGTACCATACTGCATTTTTGGAGCGCCAAAAACCTTTTGAACAATAGTGGGTGGATGGTATTGTGTTTCTGACTAACATTTTTAGGCGTGTCTTGTAAGAGCTATATTTGTTGCACCCGTTAGGGAGAATCCTGTACGTGTTAGTGGTCCCCTAACAATTTCATTTATATAGGGGACAAATCACTGGCAGCAAGTCTCAAACCTTTAATAGTTGAATGGCTAGCCATGTCCTTTTGATCGGTTTTGCCCTGTAGTCACTGTCAGCATAGAAGCCTTTGTTAAGGCATAAAGTGCAAGTGATATAAAACACCAAATATACAGTGTGGACAGTTTATTAGGTACACCAATCTAGTACCGGGTCAGACCCCTCTTTGCCTCTAGAACAGCCTGAGTTATTTGGGGAATGGATTGTACAAGGTGGGGAGTTCAAACGTTGCTCAATTGGCATCAAGGAACCGAACGTGCCAGGAAAACATTCCCCACACCAGAGCCATCAGCCTGTAATGTTGACACCAGGCAGGATGTGGCCATGGACTTATGCTACTTACGCCAAATCCTGACTCTCCCATCAGCATGTCGCAACAGGAACTGGGATTTGTCAGACCAGGCAATGTTTTTCCACTCCTCAATTGTCCAGTGTTGGTGATGACAACTTTCTACTTTTAAACTCGGACAAAACAGAGATGCTTGTTCTAGGTCCCAAGAAACAAAGAGATCTTCTGTTAAATCTGACAATTAATCTTGATGGTTGTAAAGTCGTCTCAAATAAAACTGAAGGACCTCGGCGTTACTCTGGACCCTGATCTCTCTTTTGACGAACATATCAAGACTGTTTCAAGGACAGCTTTTTTCCATCTACGTAACATTGCAAAAATCTGAAATTTTCTGTCCAAAAATGATGCAGAAAAATTAATCCATGCTTTTGTTACTTCTAGGTTAGACTACTGCAATGCTTTACTTTCCGGCTACTCGGATAAAGCACTAAATAAACTTCAGTTAGTGCTAAATACGGCTGCTAGAATCCTGACTAGAACCAAGAAATTTGATCATATTACTCCAGTGCTAGCTTCCCTACGCTGGCTTCCTGTTAAGGCAAGGGCTGATTTCAAGGTTTTACTGTTAACCTATAAAGCGTTACATGGGCTTGCTCCTACCTATCTTTCCGAGTTGGTCCTGCCGTACATACGTACGCTACGGTCACAAGACGCAGGCCTCCTAATTGTCCCTAGAATTTCTAAGCAAACAGCTGGAGGCAGGGCTTTCTCCTATAGATCTCCATTTTTATGGAATGGTCTGCCTACCCATGTGAGAGACGCAGACTCGGTCTCAACCTTTAAGTCTTTACTGAAGACTTATCTCTTCAGTAGGTCATATGATTGAGTGTAGTCTGGCCCAGGAGTGTGAAGGTGAACGGAAAGGCTCTGGAGCAACGAACCGCCCTTGCTGTCTCTGCCTGGCCGGTTTCCCTCTCTCCACTGGGATTCTCTGCCTCTAACCCTATTACAGGGGCTGAGTCACTGGCTTACTGGTGCTCTTTCATGCCGTCCCTAGGAGGGGTGCGTCACTTGAGTGGGTTGAGTTACTGACGTGATCTTCCTGTCTGGATTGGCGCCCCCCCTTGGTTTGTGCTGTGGTGGAGATCTTTGTGGGCTATACTCGGCCTTGTCTCAGGATTGTAAGTTGGTGGTTGAAGATATCCCTCTAGTGGTGCGGGGGCTGTGCTTTGGCAAAGTGGGTGGGGTTATATCCTTCCTGTTTGGCCCTGTCCGGGGGTATCATCGGATGGGGCCACAGTGTCTCCTGACCCCTCCTGTCTCAGCTTCCAGTATTTATGCTGCAGTAGTTTGTGTCGGGGGGCTAGGGTCAGTTGGTTATATCTGGAGTACTTATCCTGTCTTATCCGGTGTCCTGTGTGAATTTAAGTATGCTCTCTCTAATTCTCTCCTTCTCTCTTTCTTTCTCTCTCTCGGAGGACCTGAGCCCTAGGACCATGCGTCAGGACTACTGAGCATGACTCCTCCTTGCTGTCCCCAGTCCACCTGGCCTTGCTGCTGTTCCAGTTTCAACTGTTCTGCCTGCGGCTATGGAACTCTGACCTGTCCACCGGACGTGCTACCTGTCCCAGACCTGCTGTTTTAAACTCTCTAGAGACCGCAGGAGCGGTAGAGATACTCTTAATGATCGGCTATGGAAAGCCAACTGACATTTACTCCTGAGGTGCTGACTTGCTACACCCTCGATAACTACTGTGATTATTATTATTTGACCATGCTGGTCATTTATGAACATTTGAACATCTTGGCCATGTTCTGTTATAATCTCCACCGAGCACAGCCAGAAGAGGACTGGCCACCCCTCATAGCCTGGTTCCTCTCTAGGTTTCTTCCTAGGTTTTGGCCTTTCTAGGGAGTTTTTCCTAGCCACCGTGCTTCTACACCTGCATTGCTTGCTGTTTGGTGTTTTAGGCTGGGTTTCTGTACAGCACTTCGAGATATTAGCTGATGTACGAAGGGCTATATAAAATAAACTTGATTTGATCATGTGCTTACTGGAGCCACTTCTTCTTGTTTTTAGCTGATAGGAGTGAAACCTGGTATGGTCGTTTGCTGCAATCGCCCATCCGTGACAAGGACAGACGCGTTGTGCGTTCCGAGATGCCGTTCTGCACATTACTGTTGTACTGCGCCGTTATATGCCTGTTTGTGGCCTGCCTGTTAGCTTACACGATTCTTGCCATTCTCCTTCGACCTCTCTTATCCACAAGCTGTTTTCGCCCACAGGACTGCCACTGACTGGATGTTTTTTGTTTGTCGCACCATTCTTGATAAACCCTAGACACTGTCGTGTGTGAAAAGCCAAGGAGGCCGGCCATTTCTGATATATTGGAACCGGCGCACCGACGATCATACCACGCTCAGTCGCTTAGGTCATTCGATTTGTCCATTCTAACGTTGAATTGAACAGTAGCACTGCCTCTGCCTGTCTGCCTTCTTTAAATAGCAAGCCACGGCCATGTGACTCACTGTCTGAAGGAGCAAAACATTTTCGTGAATGGGGTGGTGTACCTAATAAACTGGCCACTGAGTGTACAGTAAATTCATATGCTGTAATATATCACTGGATTCACAATTAGCAATTGTAGTTTTTCAATACAATTCAACAATAAATTACTGTATTGCTGTATATTTAATGCAGCATACTGTAAATGATGGTGCGTTGCATCCAGGTCTTGGACCCTCCACGTCACTTGCGGTGTCCCACAAGGATCTATTCTTGGACCCATGCTGCTCATCCTGTACATGGTCGTTTCATTAGCCGGAATGGAATCTCATTCCACTGCTATGCTGATGACACCCAGCTGTATGTAAAAACTACCCCAAGTCCGTCTGATGCATATGCCTGTCAGAACACCTGCCTTGAAGAGATAAGTGCATGGATGAAGCAAAACGTCCTTCAACTGAACAGCAGAAAAACCGAGGCCCTGCTTGTTGGTACCCCCCACCAGGTCCACGATTCATCAATAGCAGGACAGAACCTCCCTCTCTGCCCCCCAGTTTCCAATCTTGGTGCAAAACTTGATTCCTCCCTGACCTTTGGCAGCTACGTCAAAGAACTGTGTGAAGTGCCATTCTATCACTTCAAGAACATTGCCAAACTCCGTCCCATCCTGACTCAGTCTGATGCAGAAAAGCTCATCCATGCCTTTATCTCCTCAAGCCTAGACTACTGCAACACACTCTTCATTGTGATCTCTGGCAGGAGTCTCCAGAAGCTCCAATACATCCAGAACAGCACTGTCAGGATCCTGGTGAGAGTGCGGTAACATCACCCCCATCCTGGCATCTCTGCACTGGCTCCCCGTCTCATTACGGATTTAATTAAAAACCCTCTTGCTGACTTTCCAGCGTAGTCATGGATATCCCACTCCTTATCTCAAATACCATAACCCCACCCGCACCCTCAGGTCAAGCGATGGCCTGCTCCTCCACGCCCCCAGGACCAAGCTCTGCTCCTTGGGGGAATCGGGCTTTCAGCTCGACCATCCCGAGCCTCTAGAATACCCTCCTGGACCACTTGAAGGCACCACTGACTGAGCTCCTTTGTTTAGGAAGGTCATTCTGTTGATAGCTGTGCTCCTTGGTGTCCTTGTCCCTTGTAGCGTCAGCTGGGTTCTTTGTACCAGTTGCCCTGTCATTTAGTTCTTTATTTTAAGGCAATTTGAGATTATTCTGTATAATGAAAAGCGCTTTACAAAGGTAATAAATTATTATTCATTGCTGGAGGGGAATGAATCACTGTCTCATGAACATATTTTAAGGCGTGCCTTGTAAGTGGCTATAATTGTTTCACCCATTAGTGAGAGTCCTGTACTAATTTAAGTGATGTGGTAGTAGTTCCCTAACAATTTAAATGTATATAGAGGACAGATCAGAGTGACAGCAGGTCTTAAACCTTTAATGGCTGAATATTTAACCACATCCATTTGATCCGTTTTGCCCTGTAATCAGTCAATTTGGAAGCCTTTGTTTAGGCCTCTGGGTCTTATTTAATATGCTGTAATATACAAATGCCTAGCAGCCAATCTACTTACTCTAATCCCTTGTAATTACATTACAATACTGTAAAAATGACTTTCCTACAGTTTATTTACAGTTCCTTACAGTATTGTACTGTGTTTTATTGCTTTGACGTTTTAGTAATTTACAGGAAGCTGGCATCAAGTTACCGTGAATCTCAGTAATGTATCATTATAAGATACCTTGTTGTAATTAGAATTATTTTAAAGACCAGTATATCCTTAACTACAACAACATTTTCAGTAATGGTTAGAGAAATGTTTACATGCTATGACTGATGTTTTTTTTTTATCAACCTTGGTTGACTGCACCGACTAAGTTGATAAGGGCAAGAGCGCCACTAAGTGACTATAATGAAAAATTGCAAATAACACTGGGTAATATGCAGTAATTATAATTGGTACTGTAAATTAGATTTAAGTAAACATTTTGGTACCGTTAAATGGATTACAGTAGCTGTACTGTAAAATAAATTATAGTACCTTTCTGGCCAATTGCTGCCAGTAAGTTTCTGTTCATTTTACAGGAAATGTTTTAGTGTAGGGATTGTTTCCGGACAGGACCGTGGGGGTATGATAAGTAATAAACCCATCTCTTTATCCTTAGCTGAGGAAGTTCTGTAGGAGTTCCAGACCTCTGTGGTGGAATGTGTGAATGTTTCATCTACGGACAACATTTGCACCGGAGCTGTGACACTACTGCAGGTTTAGTACAGATCTGTCTTACTATTTAGCTTGCAACATGTTGTTATAAGCACATAACATTATATCCATATTAACACTAGTGTACTTCTCCCCACAGGGTAATGCCGGTGTTCCTTTGATGTGTAAGCATGGCAACTCATGGTTCCAGACTGCTGTGTTGACTGTCGACAGCAGCAGCAACACCACTAGCAATAACAGCACCAACAAAGCACGTTGGAGCAGGGGTCCCCACACCTCCCCTATCCAAGTCTTCACCAAAACCTCCCACTTCCAAAACTTCCTGGCTGCCAATTTGGGAACATTCCTATCCCCTGCCACCTCAGCTGGTGGCAGCAGTGGAGCTTCCCTGGCCCACTCCTCTCTCCTCCTCTCCTCTGTCCTACTGTTGGGTTGGTACTAAGAAATTCCACGGCTACCATTGACAAGCCCTCTCTAACCTCCAACCAATTAAAAGTATATTTTTCAAGCCATTAATCAATTTGTCAGTGACTGGCAGTGTGTCAAAGCCAGGATTCTAGTTTTGAACTCAGGGAGCCTTAATTTCCAACTTCGTCTTTCTTTACTATTTTTGCCGTCAATGTTTGTATCAGTAGCATTTTCTGGATACTATTTTGTTATGACACTTACAACATTGCTGTTTGAGACGCAATATGCAAGCTTTTCTGTTAACTGCCTGGGTATGTGTAACATTGTTACATGAAAATATCCAGATACCATGTAACATAATAATGTTGCTGCAAATAATGTTTTCAGAGTTGACCCTTTCTAGCCTGAGCGGAATGTTCCATTTCTTGCAGGATCAAGACCTCTGCGTATATTAATGGGTATACTTTGCTGGTGTAAAACCACATATGAAAACACGATAGGCATTTTGAAAGCTGAGAAACAGCCCCTTGAAATGATATGACATACAATAGCATCCCATCAATTTTAATCAGTCAAGAAATAACCTATGAAAATATGCTTTTCCCCAAACAACTGCCATTACCACAACTTTTTAATGAAGAAAGAGAGCATATTGTCTTTGATAAGTGTTGAACATTTGAAATCAGAATAGAAATACCTTTTACTGTGACTGTTATTTTTCAAAAATTCTATGGAATATTGCTTGATCAGACACTTTCTTATCTGGATAGTAAATAAATAAAAAATATCTGCATCAAATTACAAATAGCATTTAGTCTTACATGATAAGGAAATAAATAAACAAGTAATATAATATTAATAAAACAAAAACCTTATTCTTTCAATGAAGTTATGGGGAATACATTGTCTGTCATAGCCATAACATTCACCTCAGTGATTTTACTATAAAAATTGATCTGGAATTACAGTGCCTATAGAAAGTCTACACTCCCTTGAACTTTTTCAACATTTTGTTGTGAGAAAATAAGTATATATTAAAAATACAAAACTGGATAAGTCTCCATCCCCCTGATTTAATACTTGGTGGAAGCACCTTTGGAAGCAATTTCAGCTGTGAGTGCTGAAATAAGTTTCTACCAACTTCGAATTCAGAACTCTTGACTTTTTCCACATTTTGTTACATTACAGCCTTATTGTAAAATTCATTAAATTCCTCAATCTATACACAATAACCCATAATGACATTGATCATCCTTTTGATGTTCCTACAACTGGATTGGAGTCCACCTGTGATAAATTCAATGGATTGGACATGATTTAGAAAGCCACACATCTGTCTATATAAGGTCCCACAGTTGACAGTGCATGTCAGAGCAGAAACGAAGCCATGAGGTTGAAGGAATTGTCAGTAGAGCTCAGAGACAGGATTGTGTGGAGGCACAGGTCTGTGGAAGGGTACCAACACATTTCTGCAGCATTGAAGGTCCAAGAACATAGTGGTCTCATTTTTAAATGGAAGAAGTTTGGAATCACCAAGACTCTTCCTAGAGCTGGCCGCCCGGCCAAACTGAGCAATCGGGGGCGTAGGGCCGTGGTCAGGGAGGTGACCAAGAACCCAATGGTCACTCTGACAGAGCTCCAGAGTTCCTCTGTGGAGATGGTTGTCCTTCTAGAAGGTTCTCCCATCTCTGCTGCACTCCACCAAGCAGGCCTTTATGGTAGAGTGGCCAGACAGAAGCCACTCCTCAGTAAAGGGCACGACAGCCCGCTTGGAGTTTGCCAAAAGGCACCTAAAGGACTCGGACCGTGAGAAACAAGATTCTCTGGTCTGATGAAACCAAGATTGAACACTTTGGCCTGAATGCCAAGCATCACGTCTGGAGGAAACCAGGCACCATCTCTACGGTGAAGCATGGTGGCGGCAGCATCATGCTGTGGGGATCTTTTTCAGCAACAGGAACTCAGAGACTAGTCAGAATCGAGGGAAAGATGAACGGAGCAAAGTAGAGAGAGATCCTTGATGAAAACCTGCTCCAGAGCGCTCAGGACCTCAGACTGGGGGGCGATGATTCACCTTCCAACAGGACAACGACCCTAAGCACACAGCCAAGACAACGCAGGAGTGGCTTTGGCACAAGTCTCCGAATGTGCTTGAGTGGCCCAGCCAGAGTCCGGACTTGAACCCGTTTGAACATCTCTGGAGAGACCTGAAAATAGCTGTGGAGCGTCGCTCCCCATTCAACCTGACAGAGCTTGAGAGGATCTGCAGAGAAGAAGGAGAAATTCCCCAAATACAGGTGTGCCAAGCTTGTAGCATCATACCCAAGAAGACTCGAGGCGGTAATCGCTGCCAAAGCTGCTTCAGCAAAGTACTGAGTAAAGGGTCTGAATACTTATGATATATATATTTTTTAAGTGATATTTCAGTATTTTCTTTCTTCACATTTACAAACATTTCTAAAAACCTGTTTTTGGTTTGTCATTATGTGGTAGTGTGTGTAGATTGATGAGGAAAAACAATTGAAACCATTTTAGAATTAGGCTGTAACGTAACAATGTGGAAAAAGTCAAGAGGTCTGAAAACTTTCCAAATGCACTGCAGATTTGGCAATATATGAACATTCTTCTTTACAAAACTGTTCAAGTTAGGTCAAGTTCCTTGGGGAGTGGATGGACAGCAACCTTCAAGAAATGTCACACATTGTTAATTGGACATTTATCTTTTTATTCCTTAGCCATTCCACTGTAGCTTTGGCTGTGTGCTTCGGGCTGTGTGCTTCATTGTCATGCTGAAAGGTGAACTTCCGTTCCAGTTTCAGCTTTCTTGCAGAGGGCAGCAGGTTTTCCTCAAGGACTTTCATGTACATTGCTTTTTTCATTTTCTCTTCTATCCTGATCAGTTTCCCATTCCCTGACAATGAGAAACATCCCCAGACCATTATTCCTCCTCCACCAAACGTGACATTTGGCACTTTGCATTGAGGCAGATATCATTCTCCTGGCATCCGCCAAACCCAGATTTGTCCGTCGGACTGCTAGATGGTGAAGCGTGATTCATTACTCCAGAGTCCAATGGCGGCGAGCTTTACACCACTCGAGCCGACGCTTGGCATTGCGCATGGTGATCTGAGGCTTGTGTGCGGCTACTCGGCCATGGAAACCCATTTCATGAAGCTCCAGACGAACAGTTCTTGTGCTGACGTTGCTTCCAGAGGCAGTTTGGAACTCAGTAAGTGTTGCAACAGAGGACAGAGGATTTTTACGCCCTATGTACTTCAGCACTCCGCGGTTCTGTTCTGTGAGCTTGTGCGGCCTACCACGGAGTTGTTGCTCCTAGATGTTTCCACTTCACAATAGCAGCACTTACAGTTGACCGGGGCAGCTCTAGCAGGGCAGAAATTTGACGAATTTACTTGTTGGAAGGGTGCCATGTTCAGAGTCACTGAGCTCTTCAGTAAGGCCGTTCTACTACCAATGTTTGTCTATGAATATTGCATGGCTGTGTGCTCGAATTTATACACCTGTCCGCAACGGGTGTGGCTGAAATAGCAAAATACACTAATTTGAAGGGGAGTCTACATACTTTTGTTTTATATAGCGTAGTCTAGGAGGGGACGTTGCAGGCCAGCTCAGTGCTGGAATTGGTGGAGCCACCTTCAAGATACTGTGCCTACCCAAGGATTAAACAAACAACTAGAGCTAAACTGTTTACTCTAGTATACATAGTCCTTCCTAGATTTACCAGTATATAGCCTTTTGTGTATTTCATTGTTCTTATAAGTTTTTGATAATCGCCAGTGTGCCTGCCTCTTTTTATACAACGTATTTTACGCACCAATGCATATACTGTATTTTCTGCACGCAGCTCTGATAGGTAGCTTTATGCACGTCCTTTGTATAGACAACATTCCTGTGCCGTTGAATTATTATAATTTTTTTTGATAAAAATGTACTTTTCATGTTGCCTCTACACTGACGTGATGTATATTGATGTTGTATATAGCCTAGTTATTTAGGCCTACCTGTCATGTGACATTTACTTTTCGGGTTGTCCCCACCTCTATTTCTAGAGACATGTCCACAAAGCTGCCTGAGAAAGATTAGTTGTCGAAACGCGTTGTAGTTATGCGTCCTGATGTACTATGATGACTGCTCCTATATGTATTATTGTGTAAGTATAGTGTGTTAATAGTTAACTAAAGTTAATTGCAACGTACTAGCCGCTTACTCGTCTGAGCGCGAAGGGTGGCTGCCGTCAAAAGTCCGACAATGAGCACTTAATGGTTTCAGAAGGCACTCTATCCCCGCTCTTTCAAAGAGAAAGAAACATTTTTTAAGTTCGATGCAGCGATAGCCCTAGTTCAAATAACGCTCTAACTCTGTTCAATCTATAAAGCTGAAGCGTTACAAATTCTGTGATTGAAATATAACGGTCATTTCTGATTGAGCCGATATGCAGCGTTGACAGTGAATGCAGTCTCAATTCATTTCACTAGGCCTGTCCCCCCCTCTTCCCTAAATGTTCAATCAATAGCGATTGTTTTAATCTAAGAAAACGGTGATTTATTTACTTAGGCTATTCATATCATTTGGAATAAGAGTAGCTATATTTCCATGTATTGTATATGGCATAAAATATATGGTGTAGTGTAAATGACGGTAGTCTTCCATCTGGTGCTGATGTGACCATGATGATGAAAAATGCACTTTCCTATATGTCCAGCAGTTGGCAGGATGTACATGGTCCGAGTTCCAGAGAACACAAAAACAAAATATCGTATGCCTTCACGTATGACTGTGATTCAGTTCAGCTGTTTCTTACAAGACTCAATATCATAATTCTTTCAAATACTTAATCTTAGCAGAAATGACTCCTTTAAATATAGATATATTTTTTTTTACAATGGAATAATTAATTTTTTCTCCTTCATTTTATACAGGTAATAGGTCTAAATTGGTTACAACATGGTGCTTTAAAGCTGAGGATTTCACAATGTGTACAGCAAACCGGTATAACATTCTTAGGAGATCAGATATGGGCAAAACTGTAGCCTCAGTCACAAATGTGTTACATTCTGTAACAACTTCCACAACGTAATAAGACTCAAATCAATAATCAGCATGATCTTTAAAAAAAAACAAAAAAACTTGAAGCAGCATGTACAAGGGTCTTTAAAATCCAGTTCTGTTCTAAGCCAACCAATGTCCACTCAGTTTCAGGGTTATGAGTTTTTTCCAGTTCAATCTAATAAATATGGTAAAAGTTTAAACAGTTTCACACCTAAACAAATTAAATTGTCACTCTAAAGCAAGCCTTATCAAACCCACCTTTCTGGAAGAGACTACTACTCTTGTCAAAATCTTCTGGTTGCAATGTTGGAACCTGCTTTTGGAATCATCATTCCTGATAGACTGCTTTGACCATATGGTCCTCATAAGGATATACATGTCAGTCAAAATACTTTCTGACAGCAATGAATTTAAAAAAAACTATCCCTTTACGGTTACTTTACAGGTACTGTGTCTATAGGCTAGCAAAAAGATCACGGTCCAAAAATGGCACCCTACTCTCTAGTGCACTACTTTTGAAAAGAGCCTCTATGTGCCCCTGTCAATAGTAGTGTAGGGAACAGTAGGGAATAGGGTGACATTTGGGAACCAATTTGACCTGATATATAGGATCTTAACTCTGGTCCAGCATGTATTGGTTGTCACTGTGGTTAGGCCTGTTAACAACAGGATGTGTCTCTCTCTGTAGCAGAGGTGGGCCAAATGTCTCACTGGGGTGAAAACAACCACTGTGCCCAGGATAACTGCTGCCAGTGATACTCTGAACCAATCAGAATCCACTAAACACATCTGTAATAAAGCCCTGACACATACCTCCTCACACTAATGAGCATGGTACTTAGTTGAACATACCAAGCACTACTAGTGAACAGGATGACAAAATATGATTAGTGCTTTCCAATGAATGTGTAGGTCTGAATTCTCATGAAATACTTGCTTTTCCTTGCCTCTTTTTGATCATGGCCGTGAACATAGGTGACATTAAAAAGATCTAACCCAATCAAGTTCTTTCAATTTTAGCACTCAAAAGGAAAGAAGACAAGGAAAGGAAGCTATTTGTTACCATTGGGATGTTGCCTTCGCGAAGAGGGCCATTGAACACGTCACATGTGTTTCTCCATAAGATGAGTAGAACAGACTACTTCATGGTACTATGATGTCAAATGAAACTGATACAAACGATGCAAGAAAACATGGCAATTTAAAGATGGTCATTCACAACAAATTCCATCCGTGTTGTTTCCTTCATATATGCAATACATAAAGCCCTTTCAATGCAGATTTCTACACTTAAAATATATATATGTAAGCACTTTTTTCCCCCAGATATAAAGAAAGCTCGCTGTAAAAGGGGTATTTCCTCAACAATAGTTATGGCACTCATTTTAAACACATTCTGTGTGTTTAAATTAGTATGGATCAGCAGCGTTCAGTCTCTGAATGGCTAAATATGTAAATCATCCACTACAAACCAAACCTTTCCACCTCATTTCTCAATCCTTTTTCCATCTCATACACATGAATCTGACTGAAGTAATCAATCAATGGCCATGTCTCAATACCTACCTCCTTACAAACCGCTTTCTGACCTACAGTGCATTCAGAAAGTATTCAGACCCCCCCTTTGTTGCAGCCTTATTGTAAAATTTATTAAATCATTTTTTCTCTCTCAATCTACACACAATAACCCAATAACCCATTTCTAAAAATTGTTTAGAAATGTTTGCAAATGTAGATTGAGGGGAAAATATCTATTTAATCCATTTTTGAATAAGGCTGTAACGTAACAAGATGTGGAAAAAGTCAAGGGGTCTGAATACTTTGACTCCACCGCATGTCCTTTTTCAATTGAAACGGTCTTATCCCAGAGTCCACCAACCATTTAGGCACACATCAGTTAGAATGGAATGTACATAAGGGTTCATCTGCAGTTACTACATCCATTTTTTTTACTTACAAATTAATGTGCCCATTGATTCTTGAAGAATATAAAACGTATAAATGCATCATGAGCTTAGTTCAACTGTCATATCCCATCAGAACTTAAAATAAGCTTGTTTTACTCCAATGTTTGTAAACAAAGTAAATGTAAAAGCCAATGTAAACAAACACTGTATAGCCTCAAAACATGGTTCAAACTATAATTTTGACATCATGGATGGTCAGTCCTTGCACACATAGCTCTGTCTATGAATTTGAGAGTGGCTACATTTCTCCAGCTCCCACTTCGATATTATTTCAACTGCGGATTGCACATTATGTGTGAGCCATGTCTGGTATAGTGCTATATGGGAGAGACAGAATGGGGGGGGGGGGTAATTTAATTCCATAAATTCCAGGTATGTCCAAATACCTCAATGTGTGTTTGTGTTTAACAGTAAAGATTCTTTGGTAGACACCTGAATAACTCAACATGGTGTGTGTGTGTAGCTATTGACTTTAGCTCTTTGGTTACAAATACCCAGTTTTCCCCAAAGTGAGGTTTGTGATACCATAAAATGAACCCCTCTTATAAATCAATACATGGTCTTAGTGTCAGGCCTATTGCTAAGCCAAATAAGAGCAAAGGAGAAATCCTAAACCACCACAGTAGAAACATGGTAACACATCTACACTCCTTAGATACAAGTGCAGTTCACCAAAGATGCCCTTCATTAAAAAAAGTGACCATTCTCATCTTCCACCGTCAAGCAGACAACAAACAGTAGTCCAACGTAATCAAAGTGTGATTTTAACTTCCTTCAGGAATTCTCAATCAAAACATTAGTCAAGTCCTTCTTTATAAAGACCATCATCCAGCACAGCACACAAATCGTCAAAACTAAAATCTGTGATAAACAAATATCTGTAATTAATGATATTGATATACAATAATCAGAGTGCTGGGTTTCATGTCTAGGTTTCAAGTGCTGGGTTTCATGTCAGTAATTGTGTAAAAATCCTACAGTGAAATCTCATTAATACTGTTCAAGAGGGGGACACGCACAAAGTCATGCGATCCTTTCATTGTCAGGTTTTATCGCAGTCTCACCTCCACTAACACTTCGAAAAAGGACCATCCACCAGCACCACCATTTTGGAGCTAAAGGCCACAGATGCTTTCTCGTGGCCGACACAAACCTTGGGGGGGGGGGGGGGGGGGGGCTGCCGAGGTTTGCGCTTAGATTAGCCTGGAGTTGCGAAGGAACTGGATAAGGACTTTGTAAATGAAGGTGTATTGTGAGATGGTCTGCACCATCATCATGCGTTGCTGCCGGAGCATGTTCAGGACGGTCGGGACGTCCAGCATCTGGAGGAAAGAGGGGGAAACAGGACACAGACATGTTAAAAAAGGAGTATGTTATTGGATTTGTTCAGGGGCCTCTTGAGCTAAACCAGAAATGGGCAACTTTGATGGGGGTGGGAACCACAAAAAATTGGAACTCATAATGAGGGGCCGCAGTTGCGCCCCATTGCGAGCAAAACATTTTATTGGCCCTCTTGACGGTGGAGAGAAATGTTTTACATTTTAATTTTGTACAATTCTATTTTGCCATGGGTTGTAGAGAACATGTACTATTTTTAAGGCAAGTTCCTGGCAATTCTATACATTTCTCCATGGGGGGGGAGAGATTTAGCAAATTTATAGCTAACAATGCAATACTAATTTTTCCATGGGGCGGAGAGGAAAATGGGCTGTTTTACAGCTAATTTCCTGTAATTCTATCAATTTTGCCATAGGGTGTAGAGAAATGTTTACAGTTTTTAATAGATCTAATTGAGACTAACAAAATCAAATGGGGGCCCCCCGGCCGGTAATTCGACCGTGATAACACGTTTAGATAGCTGGCCCTAAACTAACTTAGCAATCAAAAAATTGTTAGCCGACATGGGCTAATTGACTATCACTGACATAAGAGAAAAACTGCTGATGCACAACCAAATTTCGAAAATTGCACTTTGTGTATTTTACTAGTCTAACTCACAACAGTAAGTTAATGAAATCAAATTATTATTTGTTTTTTTGGGGGAAATTGATCCGAGGGCCTTAAAAAGGGGGGCCCGTGGGCTGGCAGTTGCCCATCCCTGATCTAAACTGACCAATGCCTGCATTAATGATGGAATAGACTAGGGTTCAAGCCTGGCGACATGATTCACGCTGTCCTAACATAAAACAAAGAGAAGCATGAACCTTTACAGAATGTTTTAGGTGTTCTACATAGCCCAGCAATGTAATGGCAATATGCAGATCCCACTATATAGCCCAGTAGACCAGTACTGTAATGGTAATATACATGTAGACGTTAGCTTGTTTTTACCTCGTTGTGTTCCAGACAGGCGATCATAATCTCAGTGAGTATGACCACCCCGGTGCGGCCCACTCCAGCGCTACAGTGGACCAGCACGGGTAGGTTGGTGTTCTTTGGGTCGCTGGTGCTGTTGGTGTGTCTCCTCACTGACTGGATCTCCTCCAGGTACGCTGGGTAAAAAAATATAATAGATAAATGATTTATTTTATTAACCAAACTCTTAATGAAAAAAGAGGATTTTACAACAAAGTACCAATTAATCACCCCTTCAAATTAGACTGGTACTGCCTTCTTGACCTCTCCCTTGGAATATAGATTTACAATCTTAAGGCGAATTCCTGGTTTGAATACACGTTACATCTACATTTCAAACGATCCACTCACAGAGGAAGCCCTTGAAGTCCTCGGGGCAGCCGTGGTCGGGCCAGTCTGTGTACTGCAGGTGCCATACAGTGCGCTCCTGGCCCGTCAGCAGGTGTTTGATCTTCAGGCCCGTGGTGGCATAGCAGCCTGAGTCCGTCCTGAAGCGCGTGGTGATCTTAAAGCGTCCGTATGTCACCGTGTTGTGGCGAGAGCCCAGCCGTGGCCAGTAGCGGAAACTCTTCTCCCTGCCACCCTCCTGCAAAGGGGTTTAGAGGAAAAGGTTAAAGGTTAGCCAGAAGGATAGAGCTGAGAAACCTGCTACAGAAAGGTCAACAAGTCATGTTACTGCTAGATCTGAGGACATTCAATAACAACTTACACTTCTGACAGACATAATACAGATCAGTTTAACAAACACACACACCTCTTCAGCTGTAACCATGGCGATGATGGCCACACCCTGCTCCCACACCATTTGCCAGAAGTCCAGACAGGTGTTAGAAAGAGGGCCCTGGGAGGCGATGTAGCTCCACTCGTCGCCACCCACCGTGATCTAGGAAAAGCCAGAGGAGAGATATGGTTAGTGACCTCATTAAGCAATAAAGGCACATTCTGTGTTCTCCATCTAAAGCCACAGCAGGTATGCATGCATGCCATGCTGCTCATTACCCTACCCAGCCCTGGGGAAGGAATGATTATCAAGGAGACAATGTCTGCACAGATGCCTGAGCCATCAGCAGTAATCTGGAATGAAGAGCATTTATAGGAATGTTGTTTTTTAGGATGTGACAGTCAACAGTTGGAGGTAGTGACTTAACATCCAGCACGTATTACTGTGCTGAGGACTATTTCTGTCTGTAATAAAGCCCTTCTGTGGTGAAAAACTTATTCTGATTGGCTGGCTCCCCAGTGGGTGGGTCTGGCTGCCAAGTGGGTGGGTCTATGCCCTCCCAAGACTGCACCCCTGCCCGGACATGTAAAATCCATAGATTAGGGCCTCATTAATTTATTTCAATTGGCTGATTTCCTTATATGAAATGTACCTCAAACTCTTTGAAGTTGTTGCACGTTGCGTTTATATTTTTGTTCAGTGTATTTTGGCACCTGATGTGTCAATCCTACACCACATAACCTCGTTGTTCCCATGCACTGTCAGTAAGTTAACATACAAGACCCTAAAAATACCTTACATTGACTAAGTATGATTGATTACATCTGAAAATATTGACTTAAATTACTGGGTGCAGTAATGCTATTCAATGTAATGCTATTTTACACTGTTTTATGCTGCTATAACAAGAGTAGAAAAGTTAGGGCAAAAGGATCAAATATACTTTTCTTTAAATATCAATGTTTTGGCTACAAGGTCCTTTTCAAATGAAGTTCCAATGGTACAATGTACTGTTGAAAACAGTTTATTAAGGGGCTATATCCTTTTGTTGGACTCATAAGTCAGCATGAAATAAAATAATCACTTCTGGATTCATTACGTTTTGTTGTCCAACTGTTTCTAAAACTACAGGGTATGAGATGCAACATGGCCTTGAGAACAGCAGGAACTGTGTTGGTCATCTTTCATCTCTTGCAGGTAGCCTATGGTCTCATTCTTAGCTTTTGCAGTAACCCTTGTTAAATAACAACAATTATAAACTGGGTGGTTTGAGCCCTGAATACTGATTGGCTGACAGCCGTGGTATGCCCTGGATTTGACAAAACATGTATTTTTACTGCTCTAATTACATTGGTAACCAGTTTATAAAAAGCAATAAAGCACCTCAGGGGTTTATGGTATATGGCCAATATACCACGGCTAAAGGCTGTATCCAGGCACTCTGCTTTACATCGTTCCTAAGAACAGCCCTTAGCTGTGGTATGGTGGCCATATACACCACACCCCCTCATGCATTATTGCTTTAGTAGCTTGTTGTTATTCAACCTATTCTACAGACATTAAAACGGCATAAAATAAAGATTACTCTGAATCTTCTTCTGGTCTGTTGTATGCAGTGACATTGTCTGTTAAAACCTGTTTGGGATAGGGGGCAGCATTTTCACATTCGGATGAAAAGCGTGCCCAGAGTAAACTTCCTGCTACTCAGGCCCAGAAGCTAATATATGCATATGATTAGTAGATTTGGATAGAAAACACTCTGAAGTTTCTAAAACTGTTTGAATGATGTCTGTGAGTATAACAGAACTCATATGGCAGGCGAAAACCTGAGAAAAATCCAACCAGGAAGTGGGAAATCTGACCTGTAGCACCACCTGCACTCTGACATTACCACCTACACTTGGTACAAGAACAGATAATAAGAAGAGAATTACCCCAGAGCCAGGACTGAAGGGCTATGGCACAAAACCAATCGTGGGCCTCACACCTCTACTTTCTTATTGACCTATGTGGGATGTTTTCTACATTCAACTTTAGCCGAAATTCATCATTCTTTCTGGACGTTAATTAAAAAAAATAAAAAATAATATATATATATATATATATATATATATATATATTGATTCATTTATTACAGTAATGGGATAATGTTTTCATAGTTCAAGATTATGCTTCTGTTCTTTCTCCATGGGATTCACTATTTCCAGATTTATCACTGGGTAATGTACTCTACATGGAAAATATTGACGACATATTAAAAAGCTATTTTTGCTTTTCGACTAAGTTGCTCTTAATTTATATGGTTTAGGTTTGTGCGTTCACATTTGTTTTTATGAGACACAGTTTATATTACATTGCGATTAAGGTCAAAATTCTGTTTGAAATAAACATTTTAGAGAATATATTTAAGCATATGGTGTATGTAGTCTGTGTAACATTACCCTGATGTGCGAGGCGTTGATGTAGCCTGTGTTGTTCTCCTTGGTGGGCACCAGCTCCACACGCGTGTCGTCGTAGGGCAGCACATCCTGGAAGCGATTCCTCTCGCCGCTCTCTGGCAGCTGGGCGATGCTGCAGTCGCCTGCCGGACGCCGCTTGGCCACCTGCTCGTACTCTGTGAACACCATGCCCTGCTCCATACGCTGCTCCAGCACCTTACACTGAGAGAAACAGAGTATGACACATTGGATTGATCAGCTTCTAGACATGAAACGGGTATAGAGTTGAAAAGCTATAGTTTTGTAAGTAAGTATGCAAGAAGAAAGTACATTTTCCTGATGGTTAGAAACATGTAGTAGCAGTATCTGTTGTGCATGAGACGGAAACATATCAGCCATCTCCATAAATAAAGTCTTATATAACGCATGATGTAAAACACAACCCTTTGAATACAGGTGACCTGGATGTACAATAGATGTTAGAAAACTCCCAACAGCAATCCTTGTAGACAACATTTACTCTGCCTGCTTGATCACCTGGTAATCGAAACCACTTACACATCCCAAGTAAACTATGCAAATGTAGAGCAGTGAGGAGCCATGTCTGTTTCTTTAAGGGCTGGGTTTTATTTCTAATGTTCCCACCTACAAGCATGGCATTGTTTATTAAATCAGAAACACCTGCAAAGTTCAGAGTCGCGACTGAGTCAAACAGCTTTTCGTCTTCGCCTACACTGAGCTATAGGGGGTGAATGACTTATTATCCAATGGATAACAAGTTTTTTTCACTTATTTCTGCGCTAGTCTAATATTAAATATACACACAAGTACAAAACATTAGGAACACCGGCTCTTTCCACAACAGACTGACCAGGTGAAAGCTATGATCCCTTATTGATGTCACCTGTTAAATGCACTTCAATCAGTGTAGATGAAAGGGAGGAGACAGGCTAAAGAACGATAAGCCTAGAGACAATTGAGATACCGATTGTGTATGTGAGCCATTCAGCGTGTGAATGGGCAAGACAAAAGATTTAAGTGACTTTGAACAGGGTATGGTAGTAGGTGTCAAGAACTGCAATGCTTGACACCATGCCCTAAACAAATTAAGTCTGTTCTGTGGGCAAATTAAGGTGTTCCTAATGTTTTGTACTCATGACTATTTTATAAATGGTATAATAATTGCTTGATATGATTGCATTTTGCAACCCTGTTCCCCCCCCGTCAGCCCAAGATGAATGGCTTTGACCACTAAAGTCTTGCTTCACTGCTTTAAATTGGTGCAGCTAAACCACAAGTATCTATCCTATAATGAAAAGGCACCCGCAAAAGAAAATTAAAGGAACTTGTTAACCTATTTTGTTGTGCTGTTGTTATATTTGTATTTTGTGTCTGATGCGCTCAGGGTGTTACATGCCATTTGCAATGAGCATCATGATCAAAGTCATTGTAGCCCAGCGGTCACCAACCTTTTCTGAGTCAAGATCACTTTCTGTGTCAAAATGCAAGCCGAGATCTACTGCTCTGATTTTTTAAAGCCTATGCAACATTAACCTATTAAAACAATACTGTAGCAATGAGGTTTGTGCAGCTTTGCTTGCTGTTCGGACCATTTTCGGTTTTTGTATTACTTGAGGCACAGCTGAGTGAGCATACATTTAAATAATTTGCTTTTTATTTTACTGGGCTGATGGTCCCTGCATCTGATGGTCAGTGTCAGCGGAAGGGGAGAGAGTAGCAGACTGAGGGTCCGCCTCTCACCGTCCGTCCTTTCCTCTACGATACACTTTCCGACACTTTCCGACACTTTCCGACTACAGCTGCAGTGCTGGTTGTAGCGCCAATGGAAGTAGGAAGAACACACATTTTATGGCTTATAAAAGTGACGAATAAAGTGTTGAATAAAGTGTTGACAGTGCTGAGTAAGAACTTAAACTCACTCATAGAAACAGCAGCTCTTTGCTTTATTCGTTGACAGTTTCACTCTAGTCAACTATGCCTTAACCTGTTGAAGACAGAGGGTGCTGTTTTCACTTTGGGGGAAAATCGTGCCCAATTTAAACGGCCTCGTACTCAATTCTTGCTCGTACAATATGCATATTATTATTACTATTGGATAGAAAACACTCTCTAGTTTCTAAAACCGTTTGAATTATATCTGTGAGTAAAACAGAACTCCTTTTGCAGCAAACTTCCTGACAGGAAGTGGAAAATCTGAAATCGATGCACTGTTCTAGGGCCTGCCTATTAATGTCTTTGATATATATCAGTATACATGCACTTCATACGTCTTCCACTAGATGTCGACAGGCAGTGAGAGAAGAAATGGAGTGTGTAACTTGATCTGGGGTCGAATAATAGCTTTCGGCATGACGTGTCACCAGTTTCCTGTTTTCTGGAGAGCGCGTGAAGGGACCTGGATTTGCCTTCTGATAAGCTGTCGTTATGGACGACTAATATCTCCGGCTTTGATTTATGTGACAATATCATCGTAAAGTATGTTTTTTCAATATAGTTTTATTAGATTATTGAAATTTATTCGGGACGTTAGGCGTGTTGCGTTGTGTGCCTTTGTTCAGGAAGGAGAGCTTAGCGCCACTTTGCTAGCTTTCCGTGCTAATTGACTGGAGAAGAGGACATTCTAAATCCAAACAACGATTGTTCCCGACAAAGGACCCCTTGTACAACATTCTGATGAAAGATCATCAAAAGTAGGACCCATTTTATGATGCTATTTCATATATCTGTCGAACATGTTGTACTAGTCGTTTGCGCCCAGATTTTGGGTACTCTCTCGCTATACCTAAGCTGGATGTCGTAATGAAGTTATTTTTAGAATTCTAACACGGTGATTGCATTAAGAACTAGTGTATCTATCATTTCCTATACAACATGTATTTTCTAGTAACGTTTATGAATAGTTATTTGGTCAGAATAGTTGGTGTCATAAAAATATCTGCACATTCTGGGAAAAAGATGCTACGTTAGCACAATGTATAACCACTGATTTCAGCTCTAAATATGCACATTTTCGAACAAAACATAAGTGTATGTATAACCTGATGTTATAGGACTGTCATCTGATGAAGGTTTATGAAGGTTAGTGAAAATTATTATCTTTTGCTGGTTTATTCCCTATCGCTAACGTGCCTATTGCTATCGCTAACGTGCCTTGATGAATGAATGCGGTAGTGTGGTAGGCTATTGTAGTAAGCTAATATAATGCTATATTGTGTTTTCGCTGTAAAACACTTAAAATCGGAAATATTGGCTGGATTCACAAGATGTTTGTCTTTAATTTGCTGTACACCATCGATTTTTCAGAAATGTTTTATGATGAGTATTTAGGTATTTGACGTTGGTGTCTGTAATTACTCTGGCTGCTTCGGTTCTATTTCTGACGGTAGCTGTGATGGTAGCTGCAATGTAAAACTGATTTATACCTCAAATATGCACATTTTTCGAACAAAACATAGATTTATTGTATAACATGTTATAAGACTGTCATCTGATGAAGTTGTTTCTTGGTTAGTTTGGTTGGTTCTTGGTTAGTTAGGTTGGCTTTGTGCATGCTACCTGTGCTGTGAAAAATGTTTGTCCTTTTTTGTATTTGGTGGTGAGCTAACATAAATATATGTGGTGTTTTCGCTGTAAAACATTTTAAAAATCGGACATGTTGACTGGATTCACAAGATGTGTATCTTTCATTTGCTGTATTGGACTTGTTAATGTGTGAAAGTTAAATATTTCTAAAAAATATCTTTTGAATTTCACGCTCTGCCTTTTCAGTGGAATGTGGGAGGAGTTCCGCTAGCGGAACGCCAGAGCCAGACAGGTTAACTTTCTTTTACACCTCCTATGTTACTGCAAACATTGTAATCTGAGCCATCCGATTGGCCAGTGGTAAGGCCTATAGTGCACTTGATTTTCTCTCCAGGCCCTCTGGGAAGGCAGAGGTTGTACCTTCAGACACATGAAATGGGAACACAGCCTACCCGGCGCGTCTGGCAGCTGAAACGGGTGCACCTACCGCCGACAGCGTAAAAACAAATAAATAAAAACACGAACGCAGGGCTTTATCGTTGGGTGTTTACGGAAATGTTTGGCGATCGACTAGGATTGCCTAGGAGATCGACCTTTCGATCGTGATCGACCGGTTGGTGACCACTGCTGTAGCCTATCATTTCACTTCCCCTGTGAGGACCATGAGCACGGGCTGACTGGCTTTGCTGTACCGCAGCCGAAGCCTGCCAGCAGCCTACCTACCAAAAGGTTGCACCGTGCCCATTACAATGTAGAAAAATGCATGGCTCATATTGAAGATGCAAAAACTTGAGATAACAATAGACGGCAAAGTCAAAGATACTGATTTCCATCTGTGGCAAAGTTTTCCCTAAATGCTTATGACACATCCAGCTCCAGAACCAGCCAAGTCAGCTAGCTAATCTTTTGAATATGGTGTAGCAAAAAAACAAACGGCAAGAACAGATAACATTAGCTAGCTAGATAAGGTTAGCATACTAGCTAGCTACACTGACAGCTGTTAGTTCCCCATTTGTTGATGTTTCTCCACTCAATGTGGAATTCACCACAATGTTCTATCCCAACCCCAATTCGTAAATATATATAAGTAGCCTGTGTCATTCTTCTGGAGGTGGAAATGTAACTATTTTGCTCTAGTGCAGGAATTACGCCGAATTAGGGGACGCATTGCTCCCTGGTGGGCACCTTTAAACTAGTCTAGAGCATTGCCCACTGCCAGTGCCTACCCTCTCGTCGTTGGAGGCCTTCTCAGGTTGGTCCTTGCCTCCCTCGTGCATGGGCAGCCTGGACAGGGTCAGGCCGTTGAGGGCCGCCACCTTCAGAGGACCCATCTTCTTCAGCTCAGCCCGCTTCTTCATGCCCTGTTGTGACGGAGGACAGAGAGAGAGGTAGAGGGGAGAGAGAAAGAGTGAGTATGGCTGAAGTTGACCGAATGTCTAAGGAAGTTAGGGGCGGGGCAGTTATGGCTCAGCCTGGTTTGGTGGTGTGTTTTCCCATGGAATGAGACCGAACCAGCTACTGAGGTCGCCTTGCAACATTCCTTTCAGCTACAGGTGCACAAGGTGTCATCGTGAACCGGTCTCCCAACCACCATGAAACTACCCAGAATACCCCTGCATTGGTGGGTCAGTGAGTTTAGAAGTGATTGTGATGTCACAGGTTTAGTCACCTGACCAACAGATAGCGTGAGTTTGTTAAATTTATTTAACTAGGCAAGTCAGTTAAGAACAAATTTTTATTTACAATGACGGCCTACCCCAGCCAAACCCTAATCTGGACGACGCTGGGCCAATTGTGCGCCGCCCTACGGGACTCCCAATCACAGCCAGTTGAGTGACACCTCTAGCACTGAGATGCAGCGCCTTAGACCGCTGCGCCACTCGGGAGGTTGAAATGAACATGGCCCACTTCTGGCCTTTGGTATATTCCACTATTGTGTTGTGTGACAGTCCGTGATGGGAATGACAATCATTCAAATGTCAGACATTTTAGCTAAGAGGAAAAATATATCTTAACTGACAGAAATTAAAAATAGTCTCCAAGACATGAAGATAGGGTAACAGCTGTTCCTTGAACAATGAAAGACACACTGACACCTCTAGTCAAACTTAGTAGTCAAATGTGCTTTTAAAAAACAATTCTAAATACACAGGCATGTTTGGGCAGCGAGTAAAGCAGTGGAGACTGGGGCTACTATGGCAGAGGAGAGGGTGTATGACTCACGGCAGGAGGCAGGCCATCAATGGGTTTCTTCCCAGCAGGAACGTCTGACACAGGCCTCTTCTTGATGAAATCCTTCTTGGTCTTCGGTTTGTTCTGCCCACTGATGTCACTATCCGACATCGAGGGCACCATCCTGCCAGTCTGCCCGCCCTCAAACAGGTACAGTGACTCCGCCTCCTGGATCAGTGGGTGCACCTGATAGGCCGGGAGGCCAGACAGGACAGGGTCAAGGAAGGAGCCAATGGGATATGCGGGCGGGGGCTCCAGGGGAATCTGTCCCAGATTGGTTAGAAGCTGCTGCGGGTCAGGCCCGGACAATAGTGCATCGTGGGATTGGGGGGTGTGGCGTCCGCTCTCATCCTCAAACTCCTCTTCCTCGCTGCTGTGCACCAGCATGGTGGCGTCTGACAGGGACTTCTTGTGGCCGTAGCGAACGTCCTCTTTCCCCTCCCCCCCGTCCTCTGACTTGGTCCGCTCCAGGAACACGTTGAGCTGGGAGCCTGAGGGGCCATGCGGGGCCAGAGGGGGGGTGTCTGCGGCTGAGGCAGATACAGTCCTTTCCTTGACCCTCATACCCTCCAGGCTGTAAGCCAGGCCGGCAATCTCGATGGAGTTGCGTTTGTGTGCGTTGTGTTGGTGGGAGTGGTGTTGTGGGGGTCCAGCCAGGAACAAGGGCTCGGATACCTCCTGCAGGGAGTGGGCTACAGGCAAACTGTCCTCCTGGAAGGTCTGGACCGAGTGGTGCACGCGCCGCGTAATGATCAGGTCCGGGTTGCTGCTGCTCACATACAGGTGGCGAGACAGGTCCGGCGTGCTGTTGGCGGGCCGTGGGTGGGCGCCGTATGGGTAGGGGGGTGGAGGGCGGTACACTTGGGTCCTCATGATATTGGCCGCAGGATACTCCTGCGCCTGCTGCAGCTGGACGTTTGTCAGCTCGGGCACACTAACCGCCCCCACCACCGGCCTCCTCTCCGTGGGGTAGGGGTACGGCGAGGGGCTGTGGAAGCTGGAGTTGAGATGGAAGGGGTAGTGGTGGTGCGCTCCTCCTCCACCATGCTCTCCTCTGATCTCCGGCTGGCTGTAGACCAGGGGGTCCGGCCTGCTGTAGGCGTACGAGTTCCCAATGTTCAGGTTCCTCATGGAGTGGCTCTGGCGGTGCTCGTGGCCATGCACCATCCCTCCTCCACCTCCCCGGTTCTTCTGCCTCATGACCGTCTCGTAGTCCGGGGTGGCGCGGTAGGAGGGGGGGATGAGTGCGCTATGGCGGTGCGAGGGCACGTAGTCGGGCCGGGTGATATCACTGCCTGTGATGGAGGGGTTGGAGGACATGGGCGAGGGCTGCATGTAGTGCTGGGGGTTGGTGAGGGAGCTGGTGCTGTGGGCGCTGTACACGCTGCCGTTACGCAGCCGCCCGTTCCCACCGCCGCTGTTGCCGTATTCAAGTGGTGAGCGGTCCAGGCTGGTCTGGGAGTGGTAGTAGTAGCCGTGCTGACTGTTCATGTACAGGTTGTCTGAGACAAAGGACAAAGACAGGGTATTTTAGAACTACAGGCATAGGAAGGACATACCCTTTAATCTAAGCATTGTGGCATGATTAAGCAGTGAGCGGACATTCACCTTCATCTCTTTGTTCATTAGGGCTCAGATAGATGCATGATTGTGGTTGAAACTAGAGACGAAACACCAGTGATCCTGGTAAGGTCAGGCCTAACTGTATAAGTACCTTGTGAGGATGTGTAAGGCTCAGTGAAGTGACCATTGTAGTGCATCTGTGGCGGGGGCAACATGTAGGGTGGAGGCTTTGGCTGCACAGAGAGAGAGAGATCAACCAACAACACGATTTAGTTACTGCACACTTGATCTTCATGCAGCCCAACAGCATGGATTTACACACAAATCTAATGGTGTGCTGAAGCACTGGCCAGAGTCTGACGTTTGTCATGTTCTGCGCTCCACCGGCCATAGCTTAGAGGGAAAGTGTGTGTGTTTGAGAGAGAATTCGTGTTTTTGTGTGTGTGTGTGTGTGTGTGTGTGTGTGTGTGTGTGTGTGTGTGTGTGTACAGTTCACTGGCAGCATACCAGAGACATCCTGGTGGAGGATCGGCGTCTCACTGGGTTCACAGCGGTAGGCTGGGTTTGGCTGAGAACAGGAACATAAAAACGAAACAGGTAGTAAAAACAAAAAGGCTTTCTTTCAAGTTGAAAGGGACTCGGGGAAGTAGTTTTAAGAAGGCTGAATAGCTCAGATCACCTCTTCTCTGTTAAATTAAATCTCCCTTTATCGCAGTGAAAAATACAAGCAATATCCAGGAGAGAACTCCTTTTCTTAAGATTTGTTTTATTTGTATACGTCTTTCTTCGCCCAAACATTGAAAACATAAAAAGGTGGTGATGAGAGGATTGGTGTCATTTGAATGTAGCTAGGGTGTTTTGTAGGGCTCTGGTTGGTTTTTAGGAGAAGCTCTCTGAAGAGACCTGTACTGTGGGCGGTGGCTGCGGACAGCGTTGCTCACCCCTTGTTAGAAGGCAGAAAAGGAAAGCGAGGAAAGGAAAGAGTGAGAATGGACTTCTGGGAGCCCTCAGAAGGCGAAGGGGGGTCAGACTCCTCTCTGGAGAGGGGAGGAGAGGGGACAGGAATGAGGAGAGAACACACACACACAGGAACAGGGCTAGATTCCTTAAGAGAGACACTTACAGGCTGCTCTTGTTAATCTTATAAAACTTGTGCCTGGCCAGACACATCCGGCACACATATTTGGAGGTTTCCAGGTCTTCCTGTAGAGGGGAAAGAAAACATTCACAGCGTTAGACATTCAGTACACTGGTGGTGGTGCTCTACTCATCCACCTACCTAAATACAACTGCATGGGGCTTTGCCCAGCGGTTGTTGACTCTATACGCATGTGGCATAGTTACCGCCATACAAGATCACATGTTTATCTAGAAAGGTCAATACACATTCACACAGCATGCACTGTGAGAGCATAGAACTCCAGTGCATGTGTGGGACAATGTGTATAATGGGAAGAGGATAATTGCGGTGTGTGGTGGTGGTGGTTTGACACTCACGGTCTGGAACTGCACGCTCTCCTCTTTGTTGGTCAGCTCCAGGGCAAAGAAGGACTTATTGTGAGTCATGTTGTTAATTTCATTCCACCTACACAGTACATTAAAACACAGGGGGGGGCGAGAGCATGAGGCAGTGTCAGTGGTCACAAAACCTCAGTTTCTGCAGCCTGCTGTGGGAGGGGAGTGACGTTAACAGAAACCATATCTGAGTCAATAGTTAGAGAAGTGTTTACATTCAACACTCTCAGTAGCATTTAGACTGGGATATTCTACACAAAATGAGACTTCCTCTGTGTAAAATTGAAGTCATGTGACCTGATCTGAGGCCTAGAGTTTCTTCTTGCCAGGTCACATGGTCAGAAAAAACCCCTGACCCCAACTATAGAACATCCCATCTGATCCAAAATAGCCAGAGACGACCATGCCATCTAAGAATAGTAGCTAGCTGTGGACTGAACCAGACTCAATATGCTTAATCATTGGATCTAACACAATTACTGCTTCATGTACACAAATAGCAGACAGGCTTTTATTCAGACAGCCCGTATTTAGAAGCAGAACATATTGCAGGGCTGGGGGAATACTGTAAAAAATGTATATAAAAATAAACTAAATGATTTCCTGTCTTACTTGAATACAAGGGGTGGCCTGCCGTTTTTGTGCTTGACAAAAATGCCATCCAGACAGGCCCCAAGGAGGATATCAGTGCCTTGGCTGTCCTGTGGGGATGGGAAGAGAGAAGAGGATTAAATAGAAGAACTATAGCTAATGAAAAATGTGGACCTCACTGAGCTTTTTTGTCCTCTGTGCTGGAGGGGTCTATATTTATACTTCTATGAATATATTCCAGAAGATCAGCACCTGCTGAATTTTGAACTGAAAAACCATCTGTCCCTTTATTCGTGTCTTCACACATACATAATGTTGAAAAATAGAGGTATTGACAGAATGTCAATAGGACTGGATAGCAATGTAGTAGTGCAGTAAGGCTTTGGTGGAGCAGGTAGTGTAGGTTGGTGTAGCTGTGTTCACCTTGGCTGGGGTACTCTCCTGGCCATAGCCCTCCATCTTCTCCACCTCCTGCATGTACAACATCTCAGCCTCTGGGGCAGGCAACCCCCTGAGAGAAACACACAGCAATATAAGTTAACAAACAATACACATGTCCAAAGCAGACAGACACAAATGGAGACACCAACATCCATTAACCAGCACAGACAGAGTACACAGACAAACCCACACATACTTAGGTCACATTCCAAAACAGGATTCATGACATCACACCCAGGGCTCCAGACTAACATTTTCCCCTGTTGGCACTGGTGCCACTAACTCTTTCAGTTGGTGGCACCAACCCATGATTTCACTCCGTGACACAATAGAATAAATAAGGAATCATCTTATAAAGTCATTCAAAGTGCTTTATTAAAAAGGTGTACTAGACTACGGTTTGAGATTATATTCAAGAATGAAGTTGTTTCATCTAACATGTCTATGCAGGAATAATGCATGATTCCAGCAAATTTTGGGCTGATAATTAGGTTATCGTTATATTACTGTTAAAATAGGGCCCCATCATTTTCAGGTTTCAGCATCGTAGCTGGTGAAACTCTATTGCATTGATTGCAGTTGATTATTATTTTCCTTCTTCTGCCGATTGGTGATAAAAATGCATATCCCTGTGAGATGGTAAGGCCGAGGTCAGGAGGTTGCAACTTTGCATGATGGTAAAGGAGCAAGGGCCACACTCTATCATGCAATGCCATATGGCCACATGGCACTAACAAGTGATTGAATATGCAAACTTTTAAATCGCACACCCCTCATCCTGTTTGAGCTCGAGTCCTGAAATTCAGTAGATAGGTCCCTCTCCTCACAAGGAACAAGTGTGCCTCAAGGACCCATAAGGTCCACCATGATGGATTTTCTACCATTTAGAATTTTGTGAAAAACAGTTAACTTAAAAACACTACTTCTCTGGCACCAAATGACTAATCTGCACAAAACATGGCATCGATGGAGCAAGCTGTCACAAATTCATTTTTTCCAGGATAGCATCTCAAGCATTGGCTACTGACCAATAAGCAATCACGTGGGCGTGGTCTGGCACAAATGCATTTAACTCTGAGAGATATTCACATTGTAACCAAATTTGGTACACATCAAACACTGTCAAGACTCAACATATCTAAGCACATTCAGCTCAACCACACAGTAGCGCTATAATGGGCACGTTTATAAATTGCTTGATCGGATTGACTCAGTGATGAAATTTGGCACACATGCTCAGGGATATGAGCCTGGTTAATCTGTTAAGTATGGTTCAGTTTGGCTCCATGGTGGTGCTGTTGGGAAGAAAAAAAATCATCATTCATGCACACTCATTGGCTAATAGCAAGCATATTGTTTGAGCAAAAGTCTTAAAATCGATCGGACCAGTGGTGCTGTAGAAGAATACATTTGAAAGTTGTAAACATCCTTCAAAATACATCAAACGGATATTACACTGCATGATCAGTTTGATTTTGAGTTCTGATATTTGGCAAGTGTGGTAAACAGTACAGAAGTAATTCATCGTAGGGCAATGTGCCCAATTATTCCTGATGGTGACACAGTGGGCCCATTGCTGAACCTTGTCTTTTGTTCAATAAAGATACATTTATCTACATGTACTAATATCACTTTTTTGGGGCTTATTCACTACCTGAATGTGAAATCTAACTCTAAACATAATAGCCCCTGATGGTAGCCACGTATTAATCTAAAAGTTTTTTATTTTTATTTTTTAACCTTGCTGTGGTAGCCTACTACTCAATGGAGTCCCATGCACTTGCAATGGACAATGCACATTTCTTGTGCGAAATATCTCAAAGCCATATCAAATATCTTGGTTGTAAAATAGTTTCTATAGAGCTCCATTATCAGAAACAAATAATATGCCTACAGAAAGCTGAGAAACTTCTCTTCAACAGTGACGACAGTAGTTGCTTCCAAGGCTGTATTTTTCCCGCAATTGAGTTAAATGATATTTCCTACAATCTGAGCACGGTGGAGAGGGAGTGGTTCGCTCACTCTTCACATCATCAAGTTCCATCGGAACAGGCACAGGGCAGAGACTTTCATTACAGGAACCACAAGGATTAGGGCCGTCCCTGACAAAAAAAAACAATATTGTTTGACCAAGAGTCGTCTGTTCTTTCGACCAATCGGTTGGTGGCTGACTTAGTTGCTGAAGTGGCAACATAAATTACAGTAATTTCCGACTGAAAAGTTTACGAAAAACATTCCCCTCAACCCTTGCTCTATTTATGTGACACATGTACGCATTGCCTGAACTATTGCATATCATAATCACATCAATAAACAAACTCTGAACACCGTAACACGTGACAGCAGAATTGATACAGAAGACGTGACAAACACAAAACGGGGAAAGTTTACTGGTTAATCAGGAAGTAAAGGGGAAGTCAGATGTGTGGAATAACTTTCACTAGTTGTGGAAAATATTGGCATTCAAGAGAAAAAAAAAGAGGTAAGGCGCAAGCGCTGCGTGCATATTATGTGTGCCAAACAGGTGCTGTTAGATTACAATATTCTTTCTCTGACCGTTTGGAACAATGTAAACACTAAATACATTGCAAGCCTACCAGAGTCCGTTGTAACACTTTTTTTTTGTAAAGCCTTTATTACAGCAAAGACTAAAAACAGTCGCCTTCATTGGTGAATGCAATTTCCGAAATGGAATAGTTATGGCCTATTTATTGTTTACGCTAATTATTCAATGATCGCTTTGTTATTTTAAAACTAAAATGCTTGATTGCATTTCAAATCAGGAATTTCCCTTCTAGGCAGAGTTGAAGAAAAAGCCATATCTCAGACTGGCCAATAAAAATAAAATATTAAGATGGGCAAAAGAACAGACACTGGGCTTTTGAACAGTAGTGTATATGGATGATTTATAAAGCCAGGCACATTTATCAGTTAGGCTATTGATTATAAACCTAATTAAGTTGGGGTTTCCTCTCTCCTCACTTGTTTAGATAAACAGATGTCTAAAAAAAGTTAAGGGCTATTTTCTTGCCTCCTAACTCCATTGCTGCCTCCGCCGCATTGTTCAACACCAATATGCTGGTTAACTTTGCTATCATGCACATAGCAACATGGTCTAGGAAAAGGCGCTAATTCAGTGCACTAATTCGTTTCAAAACCGGACAATGACCACTGTCCGCGGGAGAAAACGCATTGGTTATAAAATATTATTTTTGGGGGGTTTTGCACAATTGTTCTTATGTAATATAACCATATACAATTTCCGCAGCACATTTCTTAAACTGATGGACTGTGCCATCCCCACAGCCTCCACAATGGATCAGTCCACTCAGACAGCCTCCAGGGGGGGGAAAAAGCATTGCATGTGACAAATTCACTAAACCTCAACTAAAACTTGTAATGAATAATGTGGAAATTGAGCAACTTAAGGGGACTAAACTGCTTGGAGTAACCCTTGATTGTAAACTGTCATGGTCAAAACATATTGATCGGGAGAGGTCTGTCCATAATAAAGCTAACATTAATAATATGCATGTCAATCTCGCCTGGCTTAAAGTAAAGGAGAGATCGACGTCGTCACTACTTGTACTTATGAGAAGTATAGACATGTTGAATGCACCGTCTGTTTAAACTACTAGCACACAGCTCGGACACCCATGCAAAAACAGATAAAAAGACACCTTATGGAACAGCGGGGTATGTGAAGACACACCCACAAATACATACACGATAACATATGCACAATACACACATGTACACTGTGCCGGAGGGCACACACTTAATGTGTTGTGAAATGTATTGTAATATTTTTTAAATTACTTTAATTTTGCTAGACCCCAGGGAGAGGAAATACTGGGGACGCATAATAAATACAAATGTAGAATGTGCAGCTCGTACCCATGCAACCAATTAAAACATTTACTCGCACAGCGAAGTCAAAGGGTAGCAAAATGCAACGAAATGGTCGCAGTCTGGAGCCCTGACAACCCATATCTCAACAAACTGAAAGTGTCAGTCTAGTTCAACCACCAGCAAGATCAGCTGCTGCTATGTGCTATCCCCCATCATCTCCATCTTCTGTTCATCTGTGTCACTGCACTTCGATTGACACACACAAAGCAGTGAAACCATTTCATACACACCAACATTGAGGCAAGCATCAACTCCTCACCTCCAGAACCCAAACCCCAACCTGACACCTCCCTCCCCTGTAGCTGGGGCCCAAAACAGCTTTTTCCATCTATCTATCCAGTTAATATGGGGGGTGAGCAGAAGGCTGGAAACCTGCAGATTGGGATGGCCGGAATGAAAACCAGCTGGCCTTGGAGGTGGCTTGGTGCCATGCCGGCCCCGGCTCGGGGCTTTTCATCTATCTGCCTGACTGTAAATTAGAGCTGAGGACCCCTGGTCAGATGGGTTTATTTTCAGCCTGCTGAGGCCAGATGAGAAAGAAGCACCATGGACTGGCCCACTGCATGGATCGAACCTGGACTCAATTAAAAGGCACTGCGAATGTCAGCCTCAGGAGTTGTGAAGGGGGGTTCCTGTGGAGAATATAAGGCATGTCTTCTTTTCCACAGATGGAAAATCTGATGTGGAAACATCTGAAGATTTCTCACCTGTAGTTCTGGTAAAGCACAGCCACTTTCTGAGTGGCCTCTTCCAGTACTCTCTCATCCTGGATCCAGCCCTATGAATAGATGGGGAAACCTAGATTACATTGTGCACATTCATGAACAGATGACTATAGATCGTAAAACAAGAACTTTGAGACACAATGCCATAGAGAAAAGAAAGAAACTGCTTACGATAGGAAAGAGCACAAACTTCTGAAGAAACTCCTGCGAATCGTAACGATTGAAGTCTCCAAAGTCAGCTGAAACAGAAAATAATAAAATACAATCTTAATTTTAGTACACTGGGTGAATACATATAACACTACAGTAATATTTTTCCTAGCAGTGAATACAAGTGAAAACCTGACAAACATTTATTTAAATAGGTACAAGTCTGTAATGAGTCTATTTCTGCAGTTAGTGCGAGGCAGACAAAGCGTCCATGGATTTTCGGAATGGTATGATGCTTATTTTAGAAAAGCAGGGGACCCGTGTGTTATGACACGGGATTGCTTTAACGTCTGAAATTGTAGTGGTCCAACGTTAACAGCAATCTCTGTCTGCACGCCAGCTATGTTCACAGCTATGTTCAGTATCCCAGGCATTAGCCATGCTAGCTACGGCTCTACCGGCCAGGCCCCCACAAGCCCTAACCTCAGCAGCTAGGTAAAAATAGACAATGTCCAAAACCAAAAGCAAACTTAGCAGGGCTTTTTTTAAGTCAACAAATACTTGAGGTTTCTTAAAGCTTTTAGTATTACTGGGATGCTATTTTGATCTAGCTTGCTATGCAGTTTGGGCAGCAATAGTTTGGACCTGGGTTGCACCAGTAAGTGATCTCAGTTGCTGTGCAATGTTAACACCTAGGCCAGTAACTTGCACTGCCTGATATAACTTTGCCAGTAATGTTTGAGATTCTTCTGGCTGGGCAAAAGTGGGAGTCCAGAAATGTCAAGCTGGAGACTCATGCAAAGGGAATCTACACTCCCTGAGCATGGCCAGTTTATAGGTGGGTTTGGGCTTGATGGTGCTTGATAAGTGTCCTACATTAACAGACTTGTGAAAAGCTCAATAAACCCGAAATAAAGTGCTCCTCAGCTTTTATACAAACAAGGTTACTTAGGATAGTAGAAAATGGCCTTACGTTGTACAATGAGACATCAATGATGTTCTTTTGAATAGCAACTGAAAATATTCAAGTTTAAAATTCGCGTTTTCCCTAGGTATGCTTTGAAATCATATGAGACTTCTGACGAGTCCCGAGCTGAGATTCAGTAATGATCCTCGAAACCATACTCTAACAACTTCACTCCTGTTGCATTGGTGTACCGTCACCAGCTTTAGGTTCAATAAAGCATGAGCTGTGGAATTTACAACAACAGGTCATGACAGCAGTGTGTGAGTGTGGTGCAAAACACTTGCTGTGGCCACCTATGGCAGGACCTGACCTGTCACCACAGTTTGAACAGGTGGCGATCCTCAGTCACCCCATCAGTAGATAAGTGTGTACCGAGTTGAATTTCCCTTTGTCACATTCAGAGCCAGTGTTCAGTATTCACATTACCTTGCACTGCCAAGCCAGCCAGGCGGATGGCCTGTTCTATGGAGCAAGGGATTCGGCCTTCGAGAACATCCTTCTTCAACTGGAGATAATACTGATATCTGTAGGGAGGTAGAGGAAGTTGGTTAATCTCAAGGTGTGGACAGAAAACAAACATGACTTGGTTTGACACCTCCATTGGTCAGTGAGAGATGTGATGTCATACTGTAGTGGGTGCCAACACAGGAAAAAACAGTGGTTACTGGACTGAGTTGCTCAATGCTCAGTAAGTGTTATGGCATACGGAGTATGGCAAATCCTCTGGCATGTAGGACATACATGCATTACATCCCACTACTTTTGACTGGTCCAATAGAAATGGATAGATTATATCAATATGGTGGGAACTGTGTGGCTAAGAGTTAACCAAGAAATACATGAAGGAGACAACATTTTGGCATGAGAAGCAACCTGAATGAGTGTCTGGTGTCCCTCTGTTAAGTGGATATCTGACCTAGTGATCTCCTGCTGCAGCTGGCCTACGGTGGGCACGTAGAAGACCACGCCGAAGTAGACAGTGGGCTCCAGGCCGTACTTGTCCAGCTGCTTCTTCAGGGGCTTCTCCAGATCGATCCAACGCTGCTGGTTCTGCTTGTTGAAGTACCATAAGCTGAAGTATGTTATCTGGTGGGGGAGGAAAGGAAATGTGGGGCTTTAAAATCAGGGAAACAGGAAGCAGACTATTGAAAGATGAGGCGATTGTGAAATCGTTACTTGTTAATGAAATGACAGTAATATGGTATTTTGGTTTACAATGACAATAGCTTAGGTTAAATTTCCTACGCTAAATTATAGAATACTTAAAATGTTTGTGCTTCCTTCATAAACATGGCGATACTACTACACATAGCTTGTATTCATCTGAAACATGAATCTTGACCCACAAGCCCAAAGTAAAGTTAAAGGCTGCTGTGCTGCTGCCACTCCCTGTCCAGTCTTGTGACTGTCTACTGGGGTGGAGCAGTGTGCATCACACAATGAACAGTGGTTCTGGAGTTGATCTGTATTGTTTATGATGAAGGGAGTCTGGCCACAAGGCTCACAGCATGATTGCTCTCACTACAATTATACCATTGCTAACCCATTTACAACGTCTGAATGTCTATTTGAAGTGTTGGAATTTATAGCAGAAATCACTGCTAGGCAATTTAAACCCTCCCCTATTGCAAACAGTTCACACAAAGTTCATGGTAAAGATCATCAACGTCTGTGAGAGAATCAAGACATTCCAACAAAGAGCATATTCTAGAGATTCTCTGAAGGCAAAATAGTCAGGCCAAAACATAGGCTACCAGCCTACAGATTTAGAAAGCATTTCTATCTTCCTTTTATATATTGCATGGTAACAGATCCTTCAACCATGTGACCATAGATTTATTTCAGTGTCCTTTCCTATATAGGGCCCTATAAAATCTGTAATTTTTTTGGCCTGATTCCATTTAGTTTTCCCCCAAATTCAGTTCTCTGTTTTGTTTTCCAGGATTCCGGTTTAAGCTCAAAAGAAAACAAAACACTTTTTGATTAGAAAAACAAAATTGGATGTTCAAAGTCCACAATGCTTAAACCATGAGACCACTTTTGAGGTCTGGGAAAAATTTAAAAAAATGTAGACTTTTTGATTGTAGTTACCGAGAGAAGTTTCTGTAGCGCTCATGTGACTGCAAAGTCGTCTATTCTTCCAATCTATCGACTGGTCTACATTTTTATTGTGTATTTTCCATTTATAGACCCACCCTATGTGTTTTAATAAAATCAACTATATGCACTGAGCGATGCTTTAAGGGCACTGTTTGATGAAATAATTAAGACACAAATAACTCAAGGAGGGAGCCAGAGATCAAGACAACCAAAAGAACAAAAACCTGTACCCGACCATCCTCCTCCCGCTCTTACTGGCCTTTGCAGATTCTGCCGTTACGCTCCTGAAGTTGCCGGTAGGCTACACATACCGGTTTCATGCCGAGTGCCAATTTATCTAACCATTTCTACCGATCTGTGTGCCAGTTCTGGTTTTCATATGCACATTCTCAAACAATTTCATTTTTAATAATGTCTTCGCATCTCAAAACCATTGTCGTGTTGTTAATGAAAATTTGAACTAAATGAAAATGATACAAATCTAAAAGTAACTTATATTGCCAACTATGTAAAAATATCCTATATAAAGCCAACAAATAAAAACATTGCAGACTGCAGGTAGAAAATATCCTATGAATCACATTGGCTACACATAGCCTGTCTGCAAGGAACTTTAAACATTGTATCAACTTGGTCTGGTGCTAGCAAACTAGCAACACTGTATAAATATTCTGGGCCCTCAGAGTTTCCCGGGGCAGACACAGCTGTAGGCTTTTTGAGCAAGGGATAAGAAGTAATCAGGTAGGCCAATTTTATGAAGTTTCCACTGGATCAGAGCATTGTTGTTTTATTTTGCAGAGTGGTTATTGAGCTGTAAAGATATTTCAAATAGTCTACACTGAGGAACTATTGTCAATGATGTAAAAACAGACTGTTTATTTGCTGTTTGAGATTAATTAAAAAATACTTTGAGATGCTCCACAGCTCAGTTGTGGTGGGTTAAGACAATCAGAAATACTATCAGATCCGCAAATGGGCACATTTATAGCCCTACAGTTGCGCGCAGTCCAAGTAGCCTATGCCTCCTATGCGTAATCAGGTGCACGTCCTTACTCAACGTTGACAGGAGAGCTCCAAACAAAAGACAATTAATAAATTGGCAAAACTCGTAAATGGAATGAAATAAACCAAAACCTTGTTTTTCACAAGTATAGCATAGGGTTTTGAGCTCTGCAAACAACGTGTCCACTCTGACAATGAGAATAGTAAAAGACTGTCAAAATAATAATAATATATTGAATACATTAACAGAAATGACCATAACCAAACAAACATTGTAGATTAGAAATTATGAGAATTAACAGTAAATGTACTGGTGATAGTGGTGTGCCATCCCCTCGGCCTCCACAATGGATTAGTCCACTGAGCCTATCGACCAAACAATTTACCAGTCGACTAAATGGGATCAGCCATAAACAAATGGCCACTGGATTTATGTAAATAATCATGATATAAATTCTGCCAGGTATGCTTAGGCTACTTTATAGCTAACATTTAATTGAGTTTTTTTGGGAAAGCCTTTCCATTCTTACCAGAAGATGAGTATGATTAGCATCATCGTTAATGGCTACACAAAGTATAGACATACGCAAGCACCGCACAAACAATATTTTCTTTATGCAGATTCTAGAATATTCACATGAAACTCTGTTGCCAATTAGAGGGAAACCTAGCTACCGAGTCTGATTCAGATGCATACTGAATCACAGCACAGGTGTGTCCACTGTGTTCACAGCAGAGGTGGGTCCACTTGAGCGGTGCATGCATGGCCTACGTGATTGAAGAATGACTAGGTCAATGTGGAATGCCTTTGGCTGAAACAAATTATTCTTTCCATAACCTCAAGACAATAGGAAAGGTTCTAGGTTTCTGATTGTTTTATAATGACAGGACTATCAGGTAGGCTGTTGGAGAACAGATCATAGACCATGATAACTTTAGCCTAAATGGCCACCCACTTGAGAAGAGTAATCACGAACAAAACGACAACCATCAGTGTTTCAGTCATCTTGAGCATACATACCTCTCGTAACTCAAGTCTCTGTGCAACTGCCTCCAAACATTCCTGGCCGGTGCTCTCCACAGAAAGAGTAAACTCAACAAATTCCCCATTGAGCAGCTGAATGCGTGTGACCAGACAGCTCTTGCTTGAGACAGTATACCTTCGAGTTCTTTTGAGTTTTAAGCCGAATGGCAAGGGCATGTTTCAAAGTCCTTTGGCAAGGAGTACTTCCTTGATCCAGAAATATATGTCCCGTTGTCTCTAAACTTTGCCCATCAAAAATGTAGTGGATAAGAGGCCATCCATGAGTTGGATACATGTATCCCTGTGAAAACAGAAAGAGACTAATTGTTATGAGACAATATAATTGATTTGATCATTCCAGATAACATTTTCAAGACAAACATAGCAAGCAGTATTATACTATATGACATGTTATTCGGAATCACCAACTTTGGTTCTGGAGAGCAACATTGTGTGCAGGCTTTTGTTCCAACCCAGCACTAACACACATGATTTTAATGTTCAACATTGATAAGTTGATTCAGTTATGTAGTGTGTGTGGCTGGAACAAAAGCCTGCAATCCCTGACCACCAGCAGAGGTAACCAATCTCAGAACATAAAACAGATGCCCTTTATGAAACAACCCATCTTATTGGTAATCCACTTAGCTAGTTAGACAGGGAGCATCTAATTTCTTGGTGCAAATCAGACAGTCGAGTGATTATTGAATGAGCTGCAAATAACTCTGTACCAGTAGTTTGCTAATGGTTCTCCATCCCAAAGTTATCTGTAGGTCACTTCCATTACACTGGAATAACAGAGATCAAAATTGAATGTTGATAGACAGTGCAGTGAGCTCCAGTCCAGATTTAACTAGTAAACTAAAGTTGTTTGGAACAAATGACATCAACGACTTTTACTAGCTAATAGCCAATATACTAGATGACAACGTACAATACATGATATTGTAGAGACGGACAGTCTCCATCAGATATGAGCATTATTTTTTTTACGTTAGTTAGCTAGTCCAGCTAGCAAAGTCAGGTGGCTAACTAGCCGTGTTAATTTAGTTAGCTAACGTTAGCTCATTAACGCCATCAAGTTCAAGCAACAAATTACTTCGGGTTACATGAAAAATAAACAAACACTTTTATACAAAGTTAGTTATACGGTTATAAAACAGAGTTGCTCCCAAAAAAGCCTAAACATAGAACCACAGACAGTACAGTACGTTTAAAAACGATCCAGTAAGTTACTTCATGGTTTCCCAAGCTCGGTCCTGCCACCATCCCCCGACTGCACTTTTTGTGTTTTGTCCTAGCACCACACAGTTGATCCAAATAACCAACTCAACATCACACTTTGACTAGTGGTAGGGCAAAAGTTTGGGAAAGCCTGCAGTACACTAACTTTAGCTAATTAGCTTGCAGGCTAGCATAGCTAACGTCCACAGCGTCAAAATGGGCTCTCCATCACCATAACAAAATCCCTGCAAATAGCAGGATAGTTGACATTAGCATCTTTACCTTATTGATGTCCGCCAAAAGCAAATTAGTCAATTTGTAAATTGTGCATATCCAAAGCTGCCGCCAGTCATTATAGGTGATAGTTATGTCAAATATCGAAAAGGTTTAGTTTGGAAGCTGCATACAGAAAACCAACTCAGCTAACGACGTGCTTCACTTCCTGCGGAAAGAGCAACAAGTGTGTATGAATCTCTACATCCGCGGATCTATATTCTACTCTTTTTAACACAACCGTTTTCCTATAATGTTGATTTACATAGACAAACAAAACTATGAACATTTACATTAAATATATTTTCTCCAGGTCCTGTATGAGTTTCAACGGCTGTATTTCTTTATAAAAGTTTGAGTAGTTCTTCAACAGCGGCGTGATACACGGCAGATTTAGAGGCAATGACATCAGACAGCTGGAATGCCAGGCAGGGAAAATGCCAAGAATGAGACAGCTGCCACCCTGCTTACGACGTACGTTATTCAGCCCCGTACACTGAAAATCTATAATTCTGCTCATGTTATACTCATTTGTGAACTGTCCGTTTACTTTACTAATTTATTAATGCCAGCTGAGGTTGCTGTAAAACAGTGTGATACTGCTGGATGAAAATAGACGCACACACACCCCTCCCACTAGGACAAAGCTGAGACAAGTCGACTTTTGTGCAGAGTTCCATGATGAAAGAGGAGGCGGTTCATAACAACATAACAAAACATTTTATTGTAAACATGAACAACACTGTTAGGCAGTCACAGCAAAGGTCACAGTTAACTAGGCTACATGTTGCAGAGAGCACAGTGCCTCTTATTAAAGGTATTTCCTAGAATATTCACAGATACTCTGTTATTTGAAACCAATAGGCTACAAAGTGAGCAATACATTGATAAATATATAAAAATACATTTCTGGTCTAGTTCATTCTCATCATTGTGTAACAATAATCGAAACACATATTGGTCAATACTTTGTACCGTAAATCTCCACGGCAATACAGTGTCCAGAACAGGAATGGGCATTTACAAAAAGTATGAAATATACAGCTTCCGTTTATAAAACACATTCGAGATTCAAAAACCTCAATATCAAATTGCTCGTAGCGAAAATAGCATCCTTTGACTTCAAAGCTCATTAAACTAATCCTTAAAATACAAATAAAATCAGAACTCATCATCACTGAAAGAGGCTAGAGTGTTTATATTCTCAGTGACTCCTGGCGCTGGGAAATCAGATGCATTGGACACGTGGAAAGACTCTTCCAGCTCTTTGGACAGTCCACCACGATTGTCTTTTAGGTTGATTGTGATCCTCTTCAAGGGGCAATGGGGTATTTTCACCAAGTGAAAGACAACAGCTTTTTTCCCTGTCATGATCTTGCTCATCAAGGCCCTCTGTACCTTCATCAGCATCAGATTAACTAACAGACAGACACAGAGTCAGTCCTCTCAGGAGGAGGGCTACCATGTAACGGTGTGGACACTGACAATGGAACGTCATTCTCCAGCCCACCACTGTCCTTGTTACTAAACAATGCATAGGGGAAAAGGTAATTGTCCTCTTTGGTTTCTGATGGTGATCCTCTGTCTAGAGACTCCATACACTGCAGATGACTATGAAGAAGGTCCATCTCTGTCACTTCACCAGTCTCAGGCTCTGCACCACAGGTAGGTGTGTTCGCTGGACTTTACAAGTCATTGCGCAAAGTCTCCAGAAGATGGCGCATGTTGTCCTTAAAAATAACAAAACCAAACTTATTGAAAAAGGTTCACTGTCTGTGACACTGAGTAATTCTCTGACAGATCTCTAATTTCATGTACATAATGTATCAGCTTGTTTGATTTCCTGTTTGCCATTTTGTATGTAGCATGAGTGTAAAAAACAACAACACAATAAGGCTGCCAGTGCAGATGCCCATGTAGAGTTGAGACACTCATCTCATCTAGTCAATGTTTGTTCTTGTCCACATGACGTTCAAACAACTGCTCTAAGACCCTTTGGAAGGAGAAGAAATTAGTATGAATACCTACATGTGGTAACAACACATTCATATTCACACGGACACAGAGACCAGTTAATCAACATCATTATGCCCCTGTTTAAAGACATATTACAGGTTTCATGAGGTGGGATTATTACGAGTAACATCACTTGTGATTTATAGCCCAGCATTAATACCATATGAGGTGCTGGCTACAAGGTCTCTCATGTCCTGAGAAAAACAGTTCATATAAAAGTGACATACACTATACAGTGCATTTGGAAAGTATTCAGACCCCTTCCCCTTTTCCACATTTTGTTACGTTACAGCCTTATTCTAAAATTGATGAAAGAAAAAAATCCTCATCAATCTACACACAATACCCCATAATGACAAAGCGGAAACAGGTTTTTAGAAATGTTTAAAAAAACAGAATTACCTTATTTACATAAGTATTCAGACCCTTTGCTATGAGACTCGGAATTGAGAATGGGTGCATTCTGTTTCCATTGATCATCCTTGAGATGTTTCTACAACTTCATTTGAGTCCACCTGTGGTAAATTCTATTGATTGGACATGATTTGGAAAGGCACACAACTGTCTGTATCAGGTCCCACAGTTGGCATTGCATGTCAGAGCAAAAACCAAGCCATGAGGTCGAAGGAATTGTCCGTATAGCTCTGAGACAGGATTGTGTCGAGGCTCAGATCTGGTGAAGGGTACAAAAACATTTTTGCCTTTATGGTAGAGTGGCCAGACGGAAGCTACTCCTCAGTAAAAGGCACATGACAGCCTGCTTGTAGTTTGCCCAAAGGCACCTAAAGGACTCTCAGACCATGAGAAACAAGATTCTCTGGTACGATGAAACCAATATTGAACTCTTTGGCCTGAATGCCAAGCGTCATGTCTGGAGGAAACCTGGTGGCAGCATCATGCTGTGGCAGGGACTGGGAGACTAGTCAGGATCGAGGGAAAGATGAATGTAGAAAAGTATAAAGAGATCCTAAGCACACAGCCAAGACAATGCAGGAGTGGCTTCAGGACAAATCTCTGAATGTCCTTGAATGGCCCAGCCAGAGCTTGGACTTCAACCCGATCTGACATCTCTGGAGAGTCCTGAAAATAGCTGCGCATCGACGCTCCCCATCCAACCTGACAGAGCTTGAGAGGATCTGCAGAAAAGGATGGTAGAAACTCCCTAAATACAGGTGTGCCAAGCAGGTAGCATCATACCCAAGAAGACTCGAGACTGTAATCACTGCCAAAAGTGCTTCAACAAAGTACTGAGTAAAGGGTCTGAATACTTACGTAAATGTCATATTTTAGGTATTTTATTTTTATTTTTTATAAATTCGCAAAAAGTCAAGGGGTCTGAATACTTTCCGAATGCACTGTACATACAAAAGTACGTGGACACTACTTCAAATTAGTGGATTCAGCTATTTCAGTCACACCCGTTGCTAACAGGTGTATAACATAGAGCACACAGCCATGCAATCTCCATAGACGGGGCGGCAGGTTGCCTAGTTGTTGGAGCGTTGGGCCAGTAACCGAAAGGTTGCTAGATCAAATCCCGAGCTGACAAGGTAAAAATCTGTCGTTCTGCCCCTGAACAAGTCAGTTAACCCCACTGTTTCTAGGCTGTCATTGTTTTTTACCTTTATTTAACTAGGCAAGTCAGTTAAGAACAAATTCTTATTTTAAATGAAGGCCTAAGAACAGTGGGCTACACTGCCTTGTTCAGAACAACGGATTTTTACCTTATCAGCTCAAGGATTTGATCTTGCAACCTTTCAGTTACTAGTCCAACACTCTAACCACTAGACTACCCTGCCGACCCATTGTAAATAAGAATTTGTTCTTAACTGACTTGCCTAGTTAAATAAAGGTTAAATAAAATAAAAATAATATAATAGACAAACATTGGCAGTAGTATGGCCTTACTAAAGAGCTCAGTGACTTTCAACGTGGCACCGTGACAGGATGCCACCTTTCCAACAAGTCAGTTCGTAACATTTCTGCTCTGCTAGACTTGCCCCGGTCAACTGTAAGTGCTGTTATTGTGAAGTGGAAACATCTAGGAGCAACAACGGCTCAGCCGCGAAGTGGTAGGCCACACCGCGAAGTGGTAGGCCACACAAGCTCACAGAGCGGGACCGCAGAGTGCTGAAGTGAGCAGTGTGTAAAAATGCAACACTCACTACCAAGTTCAAAACTGCTTCTGGAAGCAACGTCAGCACAAGAACTGTTCGTCGGGAGCTTCATGAAATGGGTTTTCATGGCCGAGCAGCCGCACACAAGCCTAAGATCACCATGCGCAATGCCAAGCGTCGGCTGGAGTGGTGTAAAGCTCGCCGCTGTTGGGACATTCAAGGTACATTAATTATTTCTCCCTGTAGAGAAAATAATGGTAAGCCGGAATGGTTACTTTACAGGGGAACTATGTACTGTAGGTGAGACTGCTAGGAGCTGCTAGGGCTCTGAAGTGATCATGAATTTATTATATCTAGCAGCCTATTTCACACTTTAACATTTTCTCCTATATTTATAAAAGCTTTTAAAGCAGTAATTAAAAGTTTTAAAAAATCATTCTTACTCTGCAAAAAAGCCCTCTTCATGATAGGAGATTTCATTATTTCTGGTGAAACCCTGGAAGACAACAATCAAGACAAAATACATACTTTTTCACAGAAAGCACAGCATTAAAAACACAACAAATACAGTCTGAAACCAGTATAAACAGTACCTGTATGAGAAACTGAAGTGATCGCTGCTTCTGCTCCTGTTTCCCTTGCTTCGTTGTCCAAATGCTGACAGATTCATTGTATGGGACTCATCGTCTGTGTCCGAGCGCTCATGCTCTGTACCATGTCCATATAATAACAGAGTGAACAATTAATTCTGCTTTAATTAGTCTCCATGTGTTTAATTAAGCTTTCTAAACATTTACAAGTATAATTTGCTCAAGACTTGTTCGTTTTTTTCCTTATTTAGACCAGAGTTGTTTACTCTGCGTCTGAAATACTTGTCACTTCAATAATATTGACCTTGCAGCACAGCTAGTGTAATTCACCTCTCTCAATTTGAAATAGTGTTTTTATTGGATGCTGTTTCTTGCTACTCTAAGACAAACCAGGCTGTCAATATGATGGATGCTGCCTTAGTCATCTCCCCCTTTACTATTACCTTATGGCAAGACCTTGGCACTGCGTCCAAATCAATCACATTTGTCTCTATTCTAGCCAATCCTACTTCTTGTCTATCATATTCTTAGCATGCCATACACCACTTCAACCTTCTAATTCTAATGGATGCTGATCTTGCATTGTCTTTCATTTGTGGTAGTTGCTCTTGAATTATTTATTTTTGGATTTCCTCTAGTCATACTACTTCGTACTCTATTTAACAGCAACAAAATTCTATGAATTCTACCACACTTTTTTCCTAACTACACTGCTCAAAAAAATAAAGGGAACACTTAAACAACTCAATGTAACTCCAAGTCAATCACACTTCTGTGAAATCAAACTGTCCACTTAGGAAGCAACACTGATTGACAATAAATTTCACATGCTGTTGTGCAAATGGAATAGACAAAAGGTGGAAATTATAGGCAATTAGCAAGACACCCCCAATAAAGGAGTGATTCTGCAGGTGGTGACCACAGACCACTTCTCAGTTCCTATGCTTCCTGGCTGATGTTTTGGTCATTATTGAATGCTGGCGGTGCTCTCACTCTAGTGGTAGCATGAGACGGAGTCTACAACCCACACAAGTGGCTCAGGTAGTGCAGCTCATCCAGGATGGCACATCAATGCGAGCTGTGGCAAGAAGGTTTGCTGTGTCTGTCAGCGTAGTGTCCAGAGCATGGAGGCGCTACCAGGAGACAGGCCAGTACATCAGGAGACGTGGAGGAGGCCGTAGGAGGGCAACAACCCAGCAGCAGGACCGCTACCTCCACGTTTGTGCAAGGAGGAGCACTGCCAGAGCCCTGCAAAATGACCTCCAGCAGGCCACAAATGTGCATGTGTCTGCTCAAACGGTCAGAAACAGACTCCATGAGGATGGTATGAGGGCCCGACGTCCACAGGTGGGGGTTGTGCTTACAGCCCAACACCGTGCAGGACGTTTGGCATTTGCCAGAGAAAACCAAGATTGGCAAATTCGCCACTGGCGCCCTGTGCTCTTCACAGATGAAAGCAGGTTCACACTGAGCACATGAGCACATGTGACAGACGTGACAGAGTCTGGAGACGCCGTGGAGAACGTTCTGCTGCCTGCAACATCCTCCAGCATGACCGGTTTGGCGGTGGGTCAGTCATGGTGTGAGGTGGCATTTCTTTGTGGGGCCGCACAGCCCTCCATGTGCTCGCCAGAGGTAGCCTGACTGCCATTAGGTACCGAGATGAGATCCTCAGAGCCCTTGTGAGACCATATGCTGACACATGCACATTTGTGGCCTGCTGGAGGTCATTTTGCAGGGCTCTGGCAGTGCTCCTCCTTGCACAAAGGTGGAGGTAGCGGTCCTGCTGCTGGGTTGTTGCCCTCCTACGGCCTCCTCCACGTCTCCTGATGTACTGGCCTGTCTCCTGGTAGCACCTCCATGCTCTGGACACTACGCTGACAGACACAGCAAACCTTCTTGCCACAGCTCGCATTGATGTGCCATCCTGGATGAGCTGCACTACCTGAGCCACTTGTGTGGGTTGTAGACTCCGTCTCATGCTACCACTAGAGTGAGAGCACCGCCAGCATTCAATAATGACCAAAACATCAGCCAGGAAGCATAGGAACTGAGAAGTGGTCTGTGGTCACCACCTGCAGAATCACTCCTTTATTGGGGGTGTCTTGCTAATTGCCTATAATTTCCACCTTTTGTCTATTCCATTTGCACAACAGCATGTGAAATTTATTGTCAATCAGTGTTGCTTCCTAAGTGGACAGTTTGATTTCACAGAAGTGTGATTGACTTGGAGTTACATTGTGTTGTTTAAGTGTTCCCTTTATTTTTTTGAGCAGTGTATATTGTATAATACTGCAATATGTTCCTCCAGGATTGAAGGGTTTAATCCAACCTCTGTGAATGTGAGCGGGCTGACTGAGGACTTCTCTCAGAGCTGGCATCTTTCCTCAACTGTTCCCGCCGTAACTGGTCATTGTCTGTGAATGTACACAACGATGATTAACTAAATCAGGTCATATAGCCTATGTGCGATTTTTTTCTTCTTGAATTTTGTGATCGATTTCAGGCCACTCTGGTAGGTCTACATTATGATCAAATAGCCACAGTAGCCTACTTTGCCACTGTTTAAACTGTAACTTATAGCGGGTACAGCCTCAGTGTTCACAGTTAAACTGTAACTTATAGCGGGTAAAGCCTCAGTGTTCACAGTAAACATGCGCTGGAAGTTGCACAGAATTTTCACAACATTCAAGTTTGCGCTCAGCAGACCTGAAATTTGCTCTGTGCCAAACAAAATTAGAGGGAACATTGGCCAGTACATCTCTGGGCCGAGCTCCATGCCATCCAGGACCTCTATAGCAGGCAATGTCACAGGAAGGCCCTAAAAATTGTAAAAAACTCCAGACACACAAGTCATAGACTGTTCTCTCTGCTACCGCACGGCAAGCGGTACCGACGCACCAAGTCTGGAACCAACAGGACCTTAAACAGCTTCTACCCCCAAGCCATAAGACAGCTAAATAGTTAGTTAAATAGTTAAGCAAATAGCTAACCGGACTCTCTGCATTGACCGTTTTTGCACTTACTCTTTTGATTCATCACATACGCTGCTGCTGTTTATTATCTGTCACTTTGTTCCTAGTTCTATGCACATATCTACCTCATAGCCCTGCACACCGACTCAGTACTGGTACCTCTTGTATATAGTTAAGTTATCATTACTCATTGTGTATCTATTATTACTTTTATTATTACGTGTTTTACTTTTCTTTCTCTCTGCATTGTTGGGAAGTAAGCATTTCAAGTAAGCATTAGTCCACACCTGTTGTTTACGAAGGATGTGACAAATAAAATTGGATTTTGATTAGATTTTGAAAAGCCCACTCCTGGTCACTCTGATTGACTTAACTTTTCCCAACAACCGATTTACCCTCTTCGAGACCCTAAATGGATTTCCCAGATAAACATCCTCATCAAAAAAATCGCATCCCAACAAGAAACAAATCATTGTCCAATATACTATAATCTATAAACCTTCAATTATCGGCGCTTTTTTCTTTTTCATTGCATTCTTCGACACTACTGTTGTCCATTCCTCTTCTCCAACTCCACTCGATGCACTTCTCCTTTCAAACTCTGCATTCACTTCTGACATCGTTCTCCTGTCCCTGTCTGACATGGTCAACATGGATTGGACAACATGAACATTGTGGAGGAGCCTCAGTGAATTACAGTAGTCATGCGATTTGGAACTGGTCCAGTTGAATTAATTGTTTGTGTGCTATGATTGGTTGCAGCAGTTATGACTCTGGAGAATGCACCTCCACCTGTTTCCTACAAAATGGTGGTGCTTTACTGCGTTTCCTGCCACAGGACAGAGAGGAAAAGACATGGCAGCGCTGCAATTGTCTCCAGACAGCTAGCAAGGTAATTCGTGAGAAGTGAAAATTGCATGTAAGTTGTAACCACTGAATTATTGTTGTACTGAGTACTTTGAGACTAAACCTTTAACCTGTAAACAACCTGCCTGCTGTGGCAGTCCAAGCCCACCAGCATACAGCCCTGATTGTACATTTTAAAGGGTAGGTAGTATAAACGTAACCACTTGTAACATATGGATTTGCATTAGTATACGCATCAAATTACACCTCACTTTTCGATTTTGGGGGTTATTACATAAAACAGATCTGAATTCTGAAGAATGCCGAAGTCATGTCTGAAAATGTTTTTCCAGGTGTGATGTAATATGGAGGACCCTGATTCACTATAATATAAACAGGCTGAGTTAGCTACCAAAGCGAGGGGGAGGCAGGCGCTTCACCGGGCTGAGGGAGAGTCAGGGAAATCCAATAGCTACAGTGCATTCGGAAAGTATTCAGACCCCTTGACTTTTTCCACATTTTGTTACGTTACAGCCTTATTTTAAAATTGATTCAATAGAAGAAAAAAATCCTCATCAAACTACACACAATATGCCATAATGACAAGGTGAAAACAGGTTTAGGAATTTTAGAAAATGTATTAAAAATAAAAACCAGAAATACCTTATTTTAAAAAGTATTCAAACCCTTTGCTATGAGGCTCGAAATTGAGCTCAGGTGCATCCTGTTTCCATTGATCATCCTGCTCAGGTATTTCAACATGAGGCCAATGGTGACATTAAACCAGTTACAGAGTTTAATGGCTGTGTAGTTACTCCACAATACAAACCCAATTGACAGAGGGAAAAGAAGGAAGCCTGTACATAATATTTTTTTTTTACAAAACATGCATCCTGTTTGCAACGAGGCACTAAAGTATTACTGCAAAAAGGTTGGCAAAGCAATTCACTTGTTGTCCTGAATACAAAGTGTTATGTTTGGGGTAAATCCAACATAACACATTACTGAGTACCACTCTCCATATTTTCAAGCATAGTGGTGCCTGCATCATGTTATGGGTATTCTGTAATCGTTACGGACTGGGGACTTTTTCAGGATAAAAAAGATACAGAATGGAGCTAATGTAACAGCTGTCCAGCGACGACAAGTACACTGGTCTCGGCACCAGTGTAACAGATGTAATCGTACTTCGTAACTTCGTAACTTCTTGCGTTGTGTTTTTAAAGAAAGGACTGTCAATCAAGCGATCCCAGTTGTTTGGTGTTTTTTCTGACAATAGACACAAGGAAGCACATTCGATGTGCAGGACAACAGTATGTGGATGGCTGTAGATTCGTGATTAATCTGGAAATAACTGTGAATTAGCAGGGAGCTAATGTGTCCATTACAACTAGAGCATGTTAGCTAGCTCATCTCTTACAGCAATAACTGTACAAAGCACATCCCCGGATGCCTCCAATATCTAGCAGGTACCGTACACATATAGACACATCAGGACATGTACATAGTGAACTCGTACACATTGTAAATATGAAAATAGAATACAGTATTTCAGTATGTGACCTACCGCTTGCATGTCAATATCAGACTGGGAAAAATGTACGCTTGCGATTTCCCCCTATATGCAAGCATGACCAATGGCATAACACCTTATTGACATCTGACTTGAACCAACCAATTAGAATACATAAACATAAAATACATATTTATGCAGTGTCAAGTGGAAACATAACCAACCCTGTTACACTAAGCATAGGCAAAATCCAAGAAAACCTGGTTCAGTCTATTCTTCAGACACTGGGAGAGTAATTCACCTGTCAGCAGGAAAATAACCTAAAACACAAGGCCAAATCGACACTGGAGTTGCTTACCAAGAAGACAGTGAATGTTCCTGAGTGGCTGAGTTACAGTTTTGACTTAAGTCTACTTGAAAATCGATGGCAAGACCTGAAAATGGTTGTCTAGCAATGATCAACAACCAATTTGACAGAGCTTGAAGAATTTAGAAAACAATTATGGGCAATTGTTGCACAATCCAAGTGTGGAAAGCTCTTAGAGACTTACCTAGAAAGACTCAAAGCTGTAATCGCTGCCAGATGTGCTTCCACAAAGTATTGACTCAGGGGTGTGAATACTAATGTAAATTAAATATTTCTGTATTTAATTTTCAATGAATAAGCAAACATTTCTAAAAGCATGTTTTATTTTGAATTCAGACTGTAACACAACAAAATGTGGAATAAGTCAAGGGGTATGAATACTTTCTGATTGCACTGTAAGTACATGTTGATTTCAGAAAGCAATTATCCCATACCATTAACAGTATAGGCCTATACCAGTAGTCAATAGATGGGGTCATGCCAGACATGACATCACACGCTTACAGTAAATGGTCTCTCTCAACAGCAACGGCCAATCAAAGATAAGGTGATAAATACCCCTTTTCCGAACACAAAGAAAATCTGATGAACACTATTTTGAGTACTCTTTGGTCAAAGGAACATGCTGTCAACAGCATATTGCTATTGCTGCCATGTTCCTTGTTTTGTTTAAGGGACCTTTTGACCCAGTACCGCCCATTATGAGCAAAGTATTATGATTTATTTTACAGCTGTGTGGTGAAGTACACAAGTGGGACAGATAACTCTCCCTCGAGGCTGGAGTGTTGGCAGTGTTGGGCAGCCCACTTACATCATAAACCAATGTTCTCTACTTTTACCAATTTGCTCGATATTTCCTCTCAGACTCCTGAGTAGCGATCATTTATGAGCCTCAAGCTTGAAATATCTCTCTTGACGTGTTTAAAGGCAAAACTCTTAATTTGTGCAACTCAATATTAGGAAGGTGATCTTAATGTTTTGTACTCTCAGTGTAGATACTTGTGTAAAACATACATATTTCAATGTTAAGTACATGAACCATAGGGACAAGTGTCATGTCAGCCATACTTTTTTATTAATGACAACTTTGTGTACAACAATCTATCCTCAATGTGTACATGTCATTGACATATGGTAGGCTATATGCAGGCAGAAACCCTCCTGTTAACCTCTTCAATGCAGATGTGTTAATTCAGAGTAATGTCCTCTGACATGCACTAGTAGTTGTTCACCTCTAATTTTGCAATGCGGTTTTGTACTGTGTATTTGAATATTGTTTTCTTCCACATACTGTATTTCTACTACTGTACATTGCTTTTTAGTTAGGCTTAGGCCTACACTGTTTATACACACCACATTTTATGTATGTACTGGATTCTTGACATAGCTCACTGTATATCTACTGCTGTACATATCATTCTTCCTTTATCTTGTGTAAATTCATCCTGTCTGTATACGTGTAGATTGCATTTGGATTACTGTTAGTGCTATTTGGGTTGTTAATTGAATTCGTTATGACATTTCTTGATTTATTTTTACGTTTAAAAAAATATATATTTGTGCACTTGTTTGACGTTTTACTGCTTTGTTGGGAGCTAGTAACATACGCATTTCGCTGCACCCGGTATAACATCTGCTAAACTGTGTGAGCGACCAATAAACTTTGATTTGATTTATTCACAAATCTATGCCCACAATAGGCTGACTACGATAGTATATCACCAACCAATGGCTTGCTTTCCTTGCAGACAGTTTTTACACTTGGTATGCCAATTCTATTTCAGCTTAAAGTCAGACAGCTGTCTATCATAAGAACTGGTTGAAGGTTCTTGGGGAAAGCATAGTCTATAGCAACTAGAGCCGCCCAGTGTTTCTGGAGGTGCACTTTTCCCATTGTGCAATGGTTTCTCTGGATAATTATACATTTGTTAACAACAGTGAGATGTTCAATGAACTGTATCAGAATTAAATGAAATTATGATTTATCCATTTGTTTGTTTAATTCTTTTTTTAAAAAAGTGTCCACTAGTGGTTGAATGATATGCAATTATACTACTCAAATGCATAATTCAACACATAACATAATATGCAAATCATAGGACATTTTGATGTTGTTAACATACCAGTGGCACGGTGCTTCGTTCTGCAAGGCCGATCCACTGCAAAAATAACAATAATTTCATTTAATTTAATTTCAGTTTTTTTGTAAACAAAATGTAGCCTACTGACAAAGCGCGTTTTGTATCTTAAATGCATTTCAAGCATCCCTATAAAATAAGTGCTGTTTATCTAGAACCTCAAAATAACACAGCACAAGATTTAATGGCATCTTTTTAATTAAGGGGCACAGTGACAGTATTGCAGATTACTGGTCTCGAGGTAGGCTATTCATTTTGATACATTATGTATGATTTCTCCAACATCGGATGATGTAATGTTTTTTTTGTTGTCTATGCTTGAATACATCATTTATGACTTTTACTCCCGCGCCATGTGCCTACACGCCGGTACCCAATCGTGATTGGAGTGGAGTGGGGATTTAACTGAAAAAGGAGGATAGACGCTATCCCTCCCTGTCACAAAATAGTAAGTAAACCATTTAGACATTTGTTAATTAGCATGTATATAATGAGCCTACAGTATTAGTGGTAATATCATTAGTACTTTTAGAAAAGCGTCCATTGATGGAGAGATGGACTACTATCCAAGAAACGACGTTATTCCTTTGTTGGGGTTACATCCACATCCTTGTGTGAAGTTCGTTGTTCTAAATGCGTTCGTTGTCCACTTCTGTTCGGAGCCTTCTTCAAGTGGACTGGCGTGTGAAATGTGTTGTAGCCCATAGGGTGGTCCTGAGTGGTGCGACAGACAGTACACATACATAAACCTCATTACGATCAACCGCTGGGGTGCACCCGCCCAAGCTGAGAAGGATAGGCTACATCTATGGCTTCAGACCCTGTCATTGATCCAGACACATTTTCGCCTTACTTTTCGGGTATATTTTATCATGCCATTCTAAGCAACACATATTTGTGACAAGGGCGCTGGCACATTTGTTTTATTTTTCTTCATTATCTCAAGCGCTATTGAGCAGATATATGGTCTTTGTGTTTATTGAGAAGAACAATAGCTATGAAATTTCCACTGGAAAACCCTAGAAAACAAGTCAATTTGGACCCGGAACAACAAGGTTAGTAAATGTACATTTTACTCTAAAAGTGGAGTTTGTGTAAAATGATAGCTTTGTGTAAGGATGTTCTATGTTGACTGAAGAACCTGGGTATACAGTTGTCTCAGCATCTTTACTGTTTGACTTGGACAAAATTAGTTACAATGTGAATATGTGCTATAGCTTTTCTTTCAAATGATTTATTTTGTGTTTATTTCATCTAAAATAGGAGCTTTAATGCCATTTTACAATCATGCAATGTGCTTTTTATGACGCCAGGCGGTTGGGAGTGGATCTCTTTCTTCTCCATCCCTTACGTGCTCAGCTGTGTGGTAGGCTACAGTGTGCTCTTCGTTAGGGATAGATAGAGGCGGGGATAGGACAGCTGCTGGGGAGATGTCGTTCAGGCCAATTGGGAATTACTGGGCAGAGACAGAGCCTTTCTACTTACATTCCGCATGCTATTATCTGATTCAGTATTTGAATGTGGTCCTCCACTCTTAATCTCCATACTGAACCCACACAGACAGACTCCTTTCATGTGATGTTTCCCCATCTACAGCTGCTAGGCTGGATAAATCAATATTCTGGCCTCCCACTGTGCCACTTGCCTGGCTTCCCAGACTCCTTGTTCCAACCAAACGCTACGCCACGCCCACGGACGTTAGCTTCTTCTCCACAATGAGTCTGGATCATAGACTTATGATAGACATCACATCATTGTATCTGTCCCAGTATGGCGTATGTGAGAGCATGGGCAGCGCCATTGAGGCCATCTCCATTTTGAAGTAGTACATTTTCTTCTTCTACTACTTCAATGACTTCGCAAAGAAACTGAAAGGGTGCACACTGCACCTGTATATTGTGTTGTTTGAACAGGTATAAAGCCAAGGTTGGTGATTTACTGCCACCTGCAGTTCTGGAATGTTTGCTCACGAGTGTAATTAATTGGCCGATCCAAAGACAGTACAGTATGAAGATAGGCATAAACTGCTTCTCCAATAGAACTGCCCAATCATGCTTGTAGGCGATGCCATGGCAACGCTGGCTAGCTAAGCTCATGCGCAGAAACACAAATCTGGTGTAACAGTCGTCTCGTGCTGAACTGCACATGTACAGGTCATCAAATCAAAGGGAATCCTTCAATATAAAGTTGGTTTTGACAAAAATGAAAACTTGTCTGTTTTTCACTTTCCCAAAGGTTGGAGTAATAACACATTCAACTACCAATATCCCAGAAAACCTAGACCCACTCCAATTTGGATACCGCCTCAACAGATCCACAGATGATTTAATCTCTAATGCACTCCACACTGCCCTTTCCCACCTGGACAAAAGGAACACCTACGTGAGAATGCTATTCATTGACTACAGCTGAGCGTTCAACACCATAGTGCCCTCAAAGCTCATCACTAAGCTAAGGACCCTGGGACTAAACACCTCCCTCTGCAACTGGATCCTGGACTTCCTGATGGGCCGCCCTCAGGTGGTAAGGGTAGGTAACATCTGCCACGCTGATTCTCAACACAGGGGCCCCTCAGAGGTGCGTGCTCAGTCCATTCCTGTACTCCCTGTTCACCCATGACTGCATGGCCACGCACAACTCCAACACCATCATTACGTTTGCCGACGACACAAAGGTGGTAGGCCTGATCACTGACAATGATGAGACAGCCTATAGGGAGGAGGTCAGAGACCTGGTAGTGTGGTGCCAGGATAACAACCTCTCCCTCAACGTGATCAAGACAAAGGAGATGATTGTGGACTACAGAAAAAGGAGGACAGAGCATGCCCCCATTCTCATCGATGGGGCTGTAGTGGAGCAGGTTGAGAGCTTCAAGTTCCTTAGTGTTCACATCACCAACAAACTATCATGGTTCAAACACACCAAGACAGTCGTGAAGAGGGCATGACAACACATTTTCCCCCCCAGGAGACTGAAAATATTTGGCATGGGTCCTCAGATCCTCAAAGTTATATAGCTGCACCATCAAGAGCATCCTGACTGGTTGCATCACTGCCTGGTATGGCAACTGCTCTGCCTCAGACCACAAGGCACTACAGAGGGTAGTGCGTACGGCCCAGTACATCACTGGGGCCTAGCTTCCTGCCATCCAGGACCTCTATACCAGGCGGTGTCAGAGGAAGGCCCCAAAAATTGCCAAGGACTCCAGCCACCCTAGCCATAGACTGTTCTCTCTGCTACCGCACGGCAAGCGGCACCGTAGCACCAAGTCTAGGTCAAAAAGGCTTCTAAACAGCTTCTATCCCCAAGCCATAAGACTCTTGAAAAGTTAATCAAATGGCTACCTGGACAATTTGGATTGTCCCCACCCCCCCTTTTTACGCTGCTGATACCTTCTGTTTATTATCCATGCATAATCACTTTACCTCTACCTTATTTGTTATATTTATTTTTTCTTAACTGCATTGTTGGTTAAGGGCGTGTATGTAATAATTTCACTGTAAGGTCTACACCTGTTGTATTCAGCGCATGTGATGAATACAGTTTTATTTTAAAGGGATACTTCAGGATTTTGGCAATGAGGCCTTTTATCTACTCCCCCAAAATCAGATGAACTCATTGATACCATTTTTATGTCTCCGTATCCAGTATTTAGGAAGTTAGAGGTAGGTTTCGTGATCCAATGCTAACTAATGACTGGAAGTCTGTGGGTATCTGCTAGCATGCAATCAGATAGCGTAATAACTGGGAGTCTATGGGTAACGCAAATTAGCAATTGCGCTAGTGCAACTTCCTTCAAACAGCATGCAGACACATAAAAATGGTATCCACGAGTTCATCTGACTCTGGGTAGGTAGATAAAAGGCCTCATTGCCAAAATCCCGAAGTATCCCTTTAAGACATTGACTCAAACATAGGTTGAGCAACTGGATGCATCCGGTTTTCAGGCGAAATGGAAGGAGAACCTCTTACACGACTTCCACTTTTGGGCATTAATAAAGCTACACTCCGTCATAACTCCTCCTCCACATTTACTGGATTGGTTCGTCAAGATCAGAAGTAATTAAACACCGCTCAGGCGTTTCTTTTACACCTGCTATGTTAGGTTACCAAACGAATGCGAACACATTCGGGCATGTCTGATTGGTCCAGAAACCGATGGGTTGGGCCAGAGCAAGAACACGTGGGTAAAGCGCTGGTTTGAAAATTTGTCATTGGCTTTGATTTTCTGATGGTTTAGAGACAATCCAATTGCTGATGACTTCGTTTTGTATAATGCCTCTCGTCACCACAAACGACTTCAATGATGGCGGTCTCAGACCAAAGTATGTAACGCATAGAGAATGAAAGAGGCCTCTAGTGGCCAAAAGGCCGATTTAGCATGGGCAACACCATTGAGGGCTTCCACCATTTCAATGTAGTTAAGTGGGTGCAACTTCCAACTTTATTGGCTGATCCCTCTTAATGACCCCGTTGGAGTCATGTCCAACTGGGTCATCAGGAGGGATCAGCCAATCGTGAAGAAGAAAATCGACTACTTCAAAATTGAGTTTGCCTCAATGGAGCTGCCCCCTGTACTCACAGACGCCATAATGGGAACTATATAGGGATGCTCTACTATTGTTTGAGCTAACGACAGAGCAGCGGAATAATTGAGTTTGAGTCGTCAGGCTACTGTTCCACAACAGTATACAAAAAGTTTAGGTGTCAGATTTAACACTTGCAATTTGTGTGGCTCAGCATAAGATATTTCTGTTGTAAACATGGATAGGAGGTATGAAATGAACATATCATGAACACTCATCATCATCATCATCATAATGGCCTGTGGATGGCATCATCATATCCAGGATTTACCAACATGAGCACAAGAAGAAAAAAAAATCATCTTTATCATCCATGCAGTTTAATATAGCTTTTCTTTGAAGATCCTCCAGTGCATCACATCACACTTATTTTTGTCCTGTCAGCTTTGTATTCCTCTGGTAACGTCTGGGTGAGAGACAGAGAGAGGGGTTGAAGATGGGGATGAGGAATGTATTGGATAAAAGCGTTAGCCTACTCTCCTGCATAATCAAATCTTGTGAAACTATGGGACTCAACAGGAGGCAGGTTCAGTGCTTTGAATACTATTATATATTTTGTGAAAGCTGAACTTGGAGCATAATATTCATTTCAAAGCCACAGTAGGTTTCAAATCTAGATCGCCATTACAACCATGAGTTATGCTAATAATGATGGAACCATTTGTGATTGGAATTGAATGGCTATTTTTAGACGGATGCAGATTTAGTGGTAGAGAAATAGCTCAACCCCTTTCATAAAGTACTCGTCCAAGTATGATAAACTAGAGGTCGACCGATTATGATTTTTCAACGCCGATACCGATACCGATTATTGGAGGACCAAAAAACCCGATACCGATTAATTGGCCGATTTAAAAAATAATAATAATAATAAATAAAAAAATTAAAAATTAAAATGTATTTGTAATAATGACAATTACAACAATACTGAATGAACACTTATTTTAACTTAATATAATACATCAATAAAATCAATTTAGCCTCAAATAAATAATGAAACATGTTCAATTTGGTTTAAATAATGCAAAAACAAAGTGTTGGAGAAGAAAGTAAAAGTGCAATATGTGCCATGTAAGAAAGCTAATGTTTAAGTTCCTTGCTCAGAACATGAGAACATATGAAAGGTGGTGGTTCCTTTTAACATGAGTCTTCAATATTCCCAGGTAAGAAGTTTTAGGTTGTAGTTATTATAGGAATTATAGGACTATTTCTCTCTGTACCATTTGTATTTCATATACCTTTGACTATTGGATGTTCTTATAGGCACTTTAGTATTGCCAGTGTAACAGTATAGCTTCCGTCCCTCTCCTCGCTCCTACCTGGGCTCGAACCAGGAACACATCGACAACAGCCACCCTCGAAGCAGCATTACCCATGCAGAGCAAGGGGAACAACTACTCCAAGTCTCAGAGCGAGTGACGTTTGAAACGCTATTAGCGCGCACCCCGCTAACTAGCTAGCCATTTCACATCGGTTACACCAGCCTAATCTCGGGAGTTGATAGGCTTGAATTCATAAACAGCAGAGCTGCTGGCAAAACGCACGAAAGTGCTGTTTGAATGAATGCTTACGAGTCTGCTGGTGCCCACCATCGCTCAGTCAGACTGCTCTATCAAATCCTAGACTTAATTATAACATAACACACAGAAATACGAGCCTTAGGTCATTAATATGGTCGAATCCGGAAACTATCATCTCAAACAAAACATTTATTCTTTCAGTGAAATACAGAACCGTTCAGTATTTTATCTAACGGGTGGCATCCATCAGTCTAAATATTCCTGTTACATTGCACAACCTTCAATGTTATGTCATAATTACGTAAAACTCTGCCAAATTAGTTCGCAATGAGCCAGGCGGCCCAAACTGTTGCATATACCCTGACTCTGCGTGCAATGAACGCAAGAGAAGTGACACAATTTCACCTGGTTAATATTGCCTGCTAACCTGGATTTCTTTTAGCTAAATATGCAGGTTTAAAAATATATACTTCTGTGTATTGATTTTAAGAAAGGCATTGATGTTTATGGTTAGGTACACATTGGAGCAACGACAGTCCTTTTTCGCAAATGCGCACTGCATCGATTATATGCAACGCAGGACACGCTAGATAAACTAGTAATATCATCAACCATGTGTAGTTATAACTAGTGATTATGATTGATTGTTTTTTATAAGATAAGTTTAATGCTAGCTAGCAACTTACCTTGGCTTCTTACTGCATTCGCATAACAGGTGGGCTCCTCGTGAGGTAGGTGGTTAGAGCGTTGGACTAGTTAACCGTAAGGTTGCAAGATTGAATCCCTGAGCTGACAAGGTAAAAATCTGTCATTCTGCCCCTGAACAAGGCAGTTAACCCACCGATCCTAGGCTGTCATTGAAAATAAGAATGTGTTCTGAACTGACTTGCCTAGTTAAATAAAGGTGTTAAAAAATATATATAAATAAATTTTAAAAATCGGCAAAATCGGCTTCCAAAATTACTGATTTCCGATTGTTATGAAAACCTGAAATCGGCCCTAATTAATCGGCCATTCCGATTAATCGGTCGACCTCTATGATAAACCGTAGTGCCCATTTATTCCATTCCACTCATTTATCACAAACGATGCAAACCAATTCATGGTTTTGTCAGAGTCAAGACACTTGAATGGATGGGCTGTAGAGTTGGATGTTCGATAATGTCCATCAGCAGGCCCCTCGCTGTAGCTTGCAGGTCTGAAAATATTACACAAAATGTCTTCTAAAAATAATCCCACACAACCCTAAGAAGTTCATTGTGAATTCCTTAATTGTGAAGTTACTCTTTTTGGGCCTGTCTCCCGAACTCCAAGTCTTGGACTAAAAAGCAAGCTCAATGGGGAATCTTCATCGAAAGTAGTTTTAAGTCCAGGACCACGCTTCATCTGTGTCTGACAAACTGCCCTTAATGTCCTAAAAATAGCTTAAATGTTTTCCTAGGCACCGGTAATGTGGTAACTCAATGTGGCCATGTTGGTGTTGATGTTGGTGAATCTCCGGCTGTGTGTTCCCATCCTGATGACAGTTTGTTTTGATCAATTTAAGCTGTGATCCATGTCAAAGGATGAACTAACATGATTTTGATCCCTGTAAGTGAGTGAACTTCCTTGAGTCTTCATGACGGGTTGTGTTGGTGGGCATTCTATGTTGTATGTCTAGTTTGTCTATTTCTATGTGTTTGGCCTGATATGGTTCTCAATCAGAGGCAGGTGTTAGTCGTTGTCTCTGATTGGGAACCATATTTAGGTAGCCTGTTTTGTCATTGTGGGTTGTGGGTGATTGTTCCTGTTCCTGTGTTTGTGTTCACGTTACGGGACTGTTTCGTCGTCGTTTGTTTGTTGGTTTATTGTTTTGGTTCTTGTTCAAGTATTCTAATTAAAATGAATACTCACCACGCTGCATCTTGGTCCTCCTCTCTTTCGCCCGACGAAGATCGTTACAGTAGTAAATGTATAATACAGTAAAATACACAAAGTCTACAGTTTAAATAGAAAAATACAATTCTTCACAAACTACACATATTCTCCCAGATATGTATTAAATGAATACATTACATATAGTATGCAAAGTATGACATATCCTGCAAACAAGGCTTCTTGTTGCAATTACACAAACATATCTTTAGTACAATGAGAGATTTGCTTCTAGAATACTGTCAGGGGCTTTTTAGATTGTGTCACTTTAAAAATAAATAAAAAATGGGCTAGCACGTTACATAGCCATATAGCCAGTCAATCTCTCAAATTAAACAAAGCACCTCCCTATGAACAATGAGCTCTTTTTAAAAACAGAGTGTTAGGTATTGCATCATGGTGAAACCCAGCCAGGCCCCTCCCACCCCCCCCCTGGGGCTCAGTCAGAACAATCTCCCATAGGAGGAGATCTAAATATGGATGCCTCCTTGACACAATCCCCCACCTTGGGTGACCCCACCCCCCTCCCCATTCACATGCATTTATTGCACACCCCATTCGCAAAGCAATGAAGTTATCCCCCTCTCTTACGGGCCACGCTTGTCTATTAGAGAGATTGAATCCTGCTTTCGTAGAGGAAGGCGTATACATTTTTTAAGCACACTCTCGTCAATGTTCTTAGTGTCTCTGTGTGTCAACAACAACTTGTCCTTCCCTTGATATCAAAACACCCACCGCATAATGCCATTTAGATACGGCTGTGGAAATTAGAATCGAGGGTTGAATACAAAACAATTCTCACTGTGGTAATATTTATTACATATCGCAATGGCCTGCTGGGATCTCAGAGAGAGAGATGAAATGCTATTCTACCCTAGGGTGGAATGGGGCATCAGTCCAGGGCTGCAGGCTGAGTACTACACTAATGGCTTCTATCATTAGTCTGCTCCGATAGATGAATACAGTTATCCCATCTGCCTCTCCGTTAATGTCTAGAACTGCAGAGGACAATGCACCATACTTGAACTTTGACTGTTTTTGAGTATTATTCAGGGCAGGTAAGGTCAATGACAACATTGTCAAAATGCCCTGTAATAACAAACTAAAAAGCTAAATTCCTAGAGGTTAATTAAAACAATAGTTTGCTAACACTTTAACTCTCTCTCCTCCTGTTAGTGGCAGTCCAAACCAACTTGGTCCCTCCCAAGAAGGTCCAGTCAGGGATGGTCCAATCCAGCCCTGTCCAGGCCAGTGTGGCGGCCATGCAGAACCCGATGGGCTGTGATCCCAAGGGGGCCAACGGCCACTGCCCCTTACCCCGGCTCTCCGTCTCCTCCCGTTCCGCCAGCGTGGTGGCCAGCATGGACACCACCGGTGACCTCTTGGCCCTCCACTCTGTGATGAAGTGGAAGACGGTGGTGGTGGTGTTTGTGGTGGTGGTGGCCTACTTGGTGGGTGGCGGCTTGGCCTTCCGGGCCCTGGAGCAGCCTTTCGAGAGCAACCAGAAGGACAGCATCACCCTGGAGAAAGCTTTGTTCCTGCAGAGGCACCGCTGTGTAATGCCTGCTGAACTGGAGGCACTCATCAAGGTGAGTGTTGGTGGTGGTGATGGTTCACTACATGTGGACACCTTGTCAAACATCTCATTCCAAAATCATGGGCATAAATATGGAGTTGGTCCCCCCTTTGCTGCTATAACAGCCTCCACTCTTCTAGGAAGGCTTTCCACTAGATGTTGGTACATTGCTGCGGGGACTTACATACATTCAGCCACAAGAGCATTATTGAGGTTGGGCACTGATGTTGGGCGATTAGGCCTGGCTTGCAGTCTGCGTTCCAATTCAACCCAAAGGTGTTTGATGGGGTTGAGGTCAGGGCTCTGTGCAGGCCAGTCAAGGTCTTCCCCACTGATCTCGACAAACCATTTCTGTATGGACCTCGCTTTGTGCACGGGGGCATTGCCATGCTGAAACAGGAAAGGGCCTTCCCCAAACTGTTGCCACAAAGTTGGAAGCACAGAATCGTCTAGAATGTCATTGTATGCTGTAGGGTTAAGATTTCCTTTCACTGAAACTAAGGGGCCTAACCCGAACCATGAAAAACAGCCCCAGACCATTATTCCTCCTCCACCAAACTTTACACTTGGCACTATGGACTGCTAGATGGTGAAGTGTGATTCATCACTCCAGAGAACGCATTTCCACTGCTCCAGAGTCCAATGGCGGCGAGCTTTACACCACTCCAGCCAACACTTGGCATTGCGCATGATGATCTTAGGCTTGCGTGCGGCTGCTCGTCCATGGAAACCCATTTCATGAAGCTACCGACGAACAGTTATTGTGCGGATGTTGCTTCCAGAGGCAGTTTGGAACTCTAGTGAGTGTTGCAACCAAGGACAGACAATTTTTACGCCCTACGCACTTCAGCACTCGGCAGTCCCGTTCTGTGAGCTTTTGTGGCCTAACACTTCGCGGTTGAGCCGTTGTTGCTCCTAGACGTTTCCACTATAACAGCACTTTCATTTGACCGGGGCAGCTCTAGCAGGGAAGACATTTGACAAAGACTTGTTGGAAAGGTGGCATCCTATGACAGTGCCATGTTGAAAGTCCCTGAGCTCCTCAGTATGGGCCATTCTTCTGACAATGTCTGTCTATGGAGATTGCATGGCCGTGTGCTTGATTTTATACACCTGTCAGCAATGAGTGCGGTTGAAATAGCCAAATCCACATACTTTTGGCCATGTAGTGTATGTGCGTGCGTGGCTGACCTTTATAAGGGATCATTGGGACGTTGAATAGTGATGGTTATGATGAATTAATAATTTATGTGATCTGGCAGATAATGGGATCTGTTTATGATAGATGATCATGGGATCCTCATAGAATTCTTAGGGTCAACATGTGCTTACAATAAGTATTGGTCTGTTCATATGATCACTAATCTTTTCAAATTATATTCTATGTTCTGGAGCAATTATGTTATAGTGAATGGACTTCGGTATTGTCATATCTACAAAGTTCTGGGTGTGCAGCTTTAGTGCAAAGGTACATATATGTATGAGTTACGTAGATGCCCAGCTAGAGAAATGTAAAATAGGGTTATTTGTATCCATATTACATTTGCAATCCTGCTTTAGTAGCTCATTATAATTCCTCCAGCTGTGTCCATGAGTCATGAGATATGAGTTAGGAACTAGCTAGCTAGTCAGGGTTGTTATCGGTAGCTAGCTTAGCCAGCTAACTTTCTTAGCTAACTAGCTTGGAAATGAAACAACTCCCTGATGAACAATAACGTTTGACACCTAGCTAGCTAACATTAGCTAGCAACAACTCTTACCCCTAAACTCCTGCTTGCTTCACACAAAGTAACTAGCTAGCTTGATAAAATATGTTTATTAATATCTGGTACTTCATTCAGCTGACTAACATTAGCTAGCTAGTAAATAATTGAATGAACAGCAAACATTTGATGTTCTGACAGTACACTAACGTTAGACCTACTGTGTAAATTGTTCCCTTACCTCGGTTCTTTTGAAGTCCTTCATAGTTCACTTCTTATGGCTGCAGGGGCAGTATTGAGTAGCTTGGATGAAAGGTGCACAGAGGTGCCAAGAGTAAACGGCCTGCTCCTCAGTCATAGTTGCTAATATATGCATATTATTATTAGTATTGGATATAAAACACTCTGAAGATTCTAAAACTGTTTGAATTATGTCTGTGAGTATAACAGAACTCATATGGCAGGCAAAAACCTGAGAAGTTCCACTTCCTGTTTGGATTCTTTCTGAGGCTGCTAGATTTTCAACCAAGCTCCCATTGAAATTACAGCGAGATATGGATGAGTTTTCACTTCCTACGGCTAACACTAGATGTCAACAGTCAATAGAACTTAGTCTGACTCTAATGTGAAGGGGGGACGAAGGAGACAGGAATGATTCACCACTGCCATGAGGTGACCACGCATTGAACACGCGCATTCACGTGAGGGGCAGCTCCGTTCCATCGCTCAACTGAAGTCAATGTAATTCTCCGGTTGGAACGTTATTCAAGATGTATGTTAACAACATTCTAAAGATTGATTCAGTACATCGTTTGACATGTTTCTACTGACTGTTACGGAACTTTTGGACATTTCGTCACGTTATAGTGGACGCGCTTTGTGACTTTGGAATTGTTTACCAAACGCGCTAACTAAAGTAGCTAATTGGACATAAATGACGGACAATATCGAAATAAATCAAGCATTTATTGTGGACCTGGGATTCCTAGGACTGCATTCTGATGAAGTTCATCAAAGGTAAGGAAACATTTATCATGTATTTTCTGGTTTCTGTTGACTCCAACATGGCGGCTAATTTGGCTATTGTTCTGAGCGCCGTCTCAGATTATTGCATGGTTTGCTTTTTCCGTAAAGTTTTTTTTAAATCTGACACAGCGGTTGCATTAAGGAGAGGTATATCTATAATTCCATGTGTATAACTTGTATTATCATCTACATTTATGAGTATTTCTGTTGAAACGATGTGGCTATGCAAAATCACTTGATGTTTTTGGAACTAGTGAATGTAACGCGCCAATGTAAACTCAGATTTTTTTATATAAATATGAACTTTATCAAACAAAACATGCATGTATTATGTAACATGAACATTTCACTGGCTGTTGTCAAATCGATCCGGTTACCGGGATTGCAGCCATAAGAAGTTAACAAAGTTAAGTCTTGTTGAAATCACAGCTAATATTGCGGAGAGGCTTGACATATTTTTTTGAAAGACTGTGCTAAAAGAATGTTAAGACAGTGAGTGGATCTCTCTAGCTAACTGACACTAAAATTAAAATATTCCCGCCCCAACGTGAGTGGTACTAGCCAGTTGGTCGGGTGTGTACTGACACGACGCCATGACGTCTCCTCTTTCCAAGAGTTATCACTAGTTACCACAGCCACAAATGGCTAAACCCTGCCTTTTTCTACAAGTTTTCTTAAAATATGACTTTAAACAACCTTAATCACACGGCTAACCTTATGTCTAAATCTAACCTTAAATTAAGACTAAAAAGCAGAACATGTTCATGAATTTTTACAATATAGCTAATTTTGACTTTGTGGCTGTGGTAACTAGTGACAACCCTTTGCAAGCGCGAGTGTCATGCAGTTTACACACCCGAAAATGTCATTACGTTAATGCCCAATAATGAGTATATGATCCCAGAAATCCTGCACACAAATTTGATAAATTACCGCTCACGTCAAATTTCACTGAATGTGTACACGTAATAAAATACCCGTACACACTTATTTTCATGCAGTGCATGGGAACACACCCTGCTGACTACCCCCTGGTCGGCTGGGTGTTCTGTCACGAACCGGCTCGTAGCCCTTAACAAAAAGGGAGACAACGCAGAGATCAAGGAATTACAAAATATATTTTATACCTATATACAATTTATGATGATGTGTGTAGTCAGTAATGTAAGTGAATGGTTGTGTGTATAGATGATGATAATGAGGGGTGCTTAGAGGTGCCAAAACAAACAAGTCACAAAATGCCACATCCAAAAATGTATTGTGACTGCGTGGAGAGAATCTTCTTAATGAATAGGGGAAAGGTATTTATCCCCCGGGACACACCCGAGCCCAGTTGTGTCCCGTTTAGCTGACGACCCGGCCCGCGCTGCCCACCGACATCCTGTTAAGGAAAACAAGAGCACAGAGAAAGAATTCGGCAGACTGAGTGCATCCACCCGCAAGTTGAATGACAAATCCAGCGAGCAGCATCCAGCACCGGAGTTGAGGTAAGCAGCCTCTTTGCATCCCCAAAAACCTGTTGACAGAGGAGACCAGACGTAAACCACCTTAGCTTTCAGTAAATCTGTCATCAGAGTGATTACGGTAGAGAAGTTCCTACAGAAACTACAGTAATAACCAATCATTCCCAAGAAACCCATCAGTTCCTTTTTAGTAGTTGGTGGTGGGAAAGCATCAATAGCTACCACTTTAGCCCAAACAGGATGCACTTCACCCTGCCCAACCACCTTACCAAGGTACGTAACAGTCGCCTGAGCAAACGAACATTTATCCAGATTGATAGTGAGGCAAACCGCAGCCAGGCGGTCAAACAGGGCTTGAATAAGGGACAGATGCTCCTCCCAGGTATCTGCATAAACCACTACATCATCCAGGTAAACAGCGCACCCGACCAGACCGAAGACAACCCTGTTCACAAGGCGCTGAAAAGTGTCAGGTTCATTACGCAGGCCGAAACTCATAACCAAATAAAAGTATAGACCGGAGGGTGTAATAAAGGCAGAGATTTCACATGCCCTACTAGTCAGTGTCACCTGGTAATAGCCCTTTAACAAGTCAAACTTGCTCACAAACTTAGGTGCTCCGACCTGATCAATGCAGTCCTCCAGCCGAGGAAGAGGAAATTAATCTGGTTTAGTGACACGGTTTACCTTACGATAGTCCGCACAAAATCTGTTTGTCCCATCCAGTTTACTGACCAGGATACAGGGAGAAGCCCAGCTGAAGAAAGAAGACTCTGCAATATCAATCTCAGCATCCAATGCCGTTTCTCTCAAGAAACTACAGAACCGCTGACGGATGGGGTCAGCATCCCCAATGTCAATATCGTGTTCTATTAAGTTTGTACGTGTAGGGGTATCAGAAAACAACTGGAAAACTCAATCAGACCAACTCGTCACGCCTATCAGCAGGTAGATGAGCGAGAAGGCTATCCGAAACATCCAGTGACTGAATTTTTCAATCTACCCTGCAGTACGCAATCGTCAGGACCAGGGACATCCTCCTCACCGTGCACGGATCTAGCATGTCAAAAAGAGGAACCCAGCAATGCAACAGTACCGGCCAAAAGAACAGGTTTACCGTCCTCTGCGGACTCCCAGTTCGGCCGCAGAGGAATGTGCATAATAGGGTTTTAGCAGATTTACAGTTGGCACAGTTGGTGCGCAGTTAGCAGATGGCACAGTTGGTGCACTTTCCTCCATTCCGGAGTGGCAACTAGAAAGTTTTGCTCAGTGCACTGGTACACAACTGTATATGGACCTTGAAACATGGCTTGAAAAGGAGAACCAACAATTGGCAGCAGAGCAAGAACCTGGTCACCTGGACTAAAGTGACGAGGCTCAGCTCGCTGATCAAATATGCCTTTCATCCTCCCCTGTAAAGATGATAGCTTCTCTTTAGCCATCTCACCAGCGGTGTACAGGTGTCGCCAGAAATCACACACAAGATAACAAGGACTGAGGTGGCTCAGGAGACTTCCAGTCATCCTGGAGCACCGCTAGAAGCTCACGCACACTATGTCCGAACACTAGGTCATTTGGACTGAAACCTGTGCTCTTCTGTGAAACCTCCCTGGCGGCTAACAGTAACCAAGGCAACCCCTCCATCTCCGTACAATAAGCTCTCAACAAAGACTTAAGTGTTTGATGGAAACATTCCAGCGGTCCCTGACTCTGCGCCAAATTGTGTTTAATATGGAGTTGTAGGAGAACCCTTACCAAACAGATGAGGTGAAATTAGAACCTTGGTCACTGTGAATAACCTTAGGGATTCCAAACAGCGAAACTGAGTCAAAGCTTTTAGCACAGACTTAGTCGTGATAGACCAGAGAGGATAGGCAGCAGGAAACCTAGTGGTCTGACACATCACAGTGAACAAGTCACTACTACCATTCTTATAGTGAGGTAGAGGGCCAATACAGTCAATAATCAGATACTCAAAAGGCTGGCTGAGTACGGGAATAGGAAACAGCAGTACCTGCTTGATTAGGTTTACACGTTAATTGACTGGTGTTACAGGTTGAAGGCAGAAACATCCCTCTTTAACCTAGGCCAAAAGCATGTCTCTGTATGCAACTGTAGGTTTTCCTCACACCCAGATGTACAACAACATCGTCGTGGGAAGTTAATGCCAACTCAGGAAGCTTAACTGGAACAACAACCAGACTAATAACCTCCCCCACAAAACTACTATGAGGCACCCACATTCTCATCAGAACATTGTCCTGGAGAAAATAGCCATGCGACATCTCCCAACTGTTCCACAGCCACAGTTTGGTAATGAACTCTTCTCATGTAGTCAGCCCGTTGCTCCTTGTTTAGATCAGAGCGGGGCACAGATAACGGAATAACAGGGAAAGTAGTGACAGATTTCTTTGTAACGTCATCATTAGCCGGCGCAGTGACCAGGTCGCCACGGCTCATGGAACCCGTCGTTCTCTGCGTGTGCGAACACTTATAAGACTATGCAGTGAATACCAACCAAAGCACATCCCAATTAACATTCCCCATTAATAAAATACTATCCACCAAAATATCCAGGAACAAACCTTATAACAGGGAAAGTAGTGACAGATTTCTTTGTAACGTCATCATTAGCCGGCGCAGTGACCAGGTTGCCACGGCTCACGGAACCCGTTACGCACACGCAGAGAACACCTCTGCGTGGCTTAGTGGAAACCATCAGAGATGAAGACACAACAGGCCACACACGCTCACTAGCCAAGTTATTCCCAAGGATAACGTCGATTCCCTCAACAGGCAATGAAGGACGCACCCCTACAACAACCTCACCTTTCACCAGTTAAGAATCCAACATCAGTTTATGCAAGGGAATTGACAGTGTGTTCAAACCGATTTCCCCCTAATTTAAACACTATTCCCCAAATCAGTCTCAGCAGATTGTACTAACCTCCTCGGACCAATATCCCAACAGCAAGTAGAGCAAGAGTTTCCAGCCTGGGCAGGGGCCTGGAAACTAACCAATGTTACTCTCTCCAATGCAGCACACAACCAACTAGCCACTGCAGTGGCACATTTATCAAACAAACAAAGGCAACCAACACTGGGCCTACCAAACAGCACAACTAAAAAAATAATTAAAAAAATATTCAAACAAAGCACCTAATGCCACATTTCCTCCCAAACAAAATACTCATACCAGTTAGCTCAACACTAGTATTAGGCCTACTGGCATACTTTTCCATGCAACACACCATTTGATGACGTCACCGGACAACCAAAAAGCACTGATGCGTCTAAGGCACTATACCGAACACTTATAAGACTATGCAGTGAATACCAACCAAAGCACACCCCAATTAGCATTCCCCATTAATAAAATACTATCCACCAAAATATCTAGGAACAAACCTTATAATCCTGGATTAGCCCCCACTTGTCACAAACCGGCTTGTAGCCTGTAACAAAAAGTAAGACAACGCAGAGATCAAGGAATAACAAAAACATATTTATTAACTATATACAGTTAACAATGGTGTATGTAGTCAGTAATGTAAGTGAGTGGTTGCGTGCATAGATGGTGGTAATGAGGGGTGTTGAGATGTGCTGAGACAAACAAGCCACAAAATGCCACTGCGAAAAAATACAGTGTGACTGCATCGAGAGACCCTCCCGGCTCCGCCCACTGACATCCTATTAAGGAAAACAAGAGCAAAGAGAAATAATTCGGCAGACAGAGTGGAAGGGTTGTCACAGTTCTAATTGATAAGGAAATGTAATGTGCAGACTGACAGGTCAGATCCATAGAGATCCTATTGAATTAATATTTTTCTACTATAATTCCTAATTCTATTGTCAAGCCATCCTTCCTACAGTAAGCACAATTAAGACCCCCAGGGCCTGAGTCAGTACACTCTTAAAAATAAAGATGTTATCAAGAACCTAAAAGGGTTATTCGGCTGTCCCTATATTGGAGAACCCTTTTTGGTTCCAGGTAAAAAAATGGAGAAGACCTTTTCACAGAGGGTTCAACATGGAACCCAAAAGGGTTCTACAGGAAACCAAAAAGGGTTCTCCGCTGGGGAAAGTCGAAGAACCCTTTTCTTTTTGAATTTTTTAAGTCTAAGAGTGTAACCATGATATTAGCCAGTATAATGCACAATGACACATCATGTATATTCACTTCAGGCATCATGTTAAGTGACACAGTCGACCAGCAGTCGTCTGTTACAAAACTGTCAGCAGAGAAACAACAAGGACTTGGGGGAATAACTGGATAGGTGATCGTCTGGGTAAGAAATTCAGCCTTACCTAAAAAGTTGTAACAGCCGGACCTCTAGAAAATCTCCTTTTATGCCTGATATTGTGAATAATTAAGGCTGTGTATTGATTTGTTGCTATTTAACGGCGCCCACACGTCGCTAAATCAGGAAAACAAGCTGGTGGTCACTGGTCATAGAGTTCATATTTCTTTAAATATAACAACAAGCTGTAGGAAGAGAGAGTTGTTTATGCACCAGACATCAGTTAATTGTGTAAAACATTCATCTGTGTCTTCAAGCCATTTAGTTTGGCTAGGTAGGAATGTAGTCTCAGTATATTCACCTAATATGAAAGATGTACTGTAACTGATACCTACCAATTGAACCGAAATTCTGAATGTAGTGTTGCTGGCTATACAGTGCCTTCGGAAAGTATTCAGACCCCTTGACTTTTTCCACATTTTGTTACGTTACAGCCTTATTCTAAAATTGAATAAATACATTGTTTTCCTCATCAATCTGCACACAATACCCCATAATGACAAAGCAAAAACAGGTTTTCAGAAATACCTTATTTACATAAGTATTCAGACCCTTTGCTATGAGACTTGAAGTTCAGCTCAGGTGCATCCTGTTTCCATCGATCATCCTTGATTGGAGTCCACCTGTGGTAAATTCAATTGATTGGACATGATTTGGAAAGGCATGCACCTGTCTGTATAAGGTCCCACAGTTGATAGTGCATGTCAGAGCAAAAACCAAACCATGAGGTCGAAGGAATTGTCCGTAGAGCTCCGAGACAGATCTGGGGAAGGGTACCAAACATTTTCTGGAGCATTGAATGTCCCCAAGACCACAGTGGCCTCCATCATTCTTAAATGGAAGAAGTTTGGAACTACCAAAACTCTTCCTAGAGCTTGCTGCCCGGCCAAACTGAGCAATCGGGGGAGAAGGGCCTTGGTCAGGGAGGTGACCAAGAACCCGATGGTCACTGACAGAGCTCAGAGTTCCTCTGTGGAGATGGGAGTACCTTCCAGAAGGACCCCCATCGCTGCAGGACTCTACCAATCAGGCCGTTATGGTAGAGTAAAACTAGGCCTTCAAAGTAAGGCCTTATAGCTTTTTTGTTTTACCTGGTTCCTGATCTTGAGCTAGGCTACTCATGATGATGGACCTGTATTGCTTGTTTGTTTTCTGCTTTTGGGATTGAGATTGTTATGAAAAGTTCCATAGAAATGTTCTAAAATATTATTGTAATGTCATAAAGTTATATATTTTTAATGATAATATTCACCTAGGTACTCATTTGGTGAAGTCACAGGCCTTTAAAATTAAAGAATGTCTCTGTCACTAACAAATATAGTCATGGGTGGTAACTCTACAATGCACTCAAAGAAAAGGCACCATGGGAAATATGCAAATGAGGCTTACCCCATATAGTGTTCAAACAAACCATTTACTGTAAGTGTTTTTCCATAACACTAATGGGAGTTAACTCTAGATTAGTGCTCTCCAACCCTGTTCCTTTCACTTGAAACTGATAGTAGGTTTTCACTCCAACCCTAATCTAGTGCACATGATTCTAATAATTAGCTGATTGATAAACTGAATCAGGTTAGTTACAACTGGTGTTGTTGCAAAAACCTACAGGATGGGAGCTCTCTAGGAACAGGGTTGGAGAGCCCTGCTCAATATTAATGCTAGTGTTGAGTAGAAATAACACTGGGAATGTTAATTACCCCATAGTGTTAAATTTGAGCAACATTGGCAAGTGTAATACAGTGCTATTTTTGTGTTATCAGAGTACTTTTTACATGCCATAGAGTGGGACCATATGTTATCTGAGGTAACTCTTTATTAAGTATTGATTTAACGCTGCACAATTTGCTGCGTAGGCTCATGAACCTTTCAAAACCTACCAGTAAACCATTACAGTGCTCTCATGATGTCTGTACTGTAAAATCACACCTAATAATAGGCCTACTGAAGCCAAAAATGAATCCCTACATCTGACAAGCAAAGAACCGGGAATAGAAAATTGTTTGAGATCTACTGCTGCAGTTGACTGAGCTAAATGGTGAAGTATGAAGGAGTCAGATAATGGAAAGAGCTGACTGGAGATCCGTGCTGTTGTAGTGGTTGTTGATTCAGCTGGCAGTACACTCTTAGAAAAAAGGGTTCCAAAAGGGTTATTCGGCTGTCCTCATAGGATAACTCTTTTTGGTTCCAAGTAGAACCCTTTTTGGCTTCAGGTAGAACCCTTTTGGGTTCCATGTAGAACCCTCTGTGGAAAGGGTTTTTATATGGAACCCAAAAGGGTTCTACCTGGAACCAAAAAGGGTTCTCCTATGGGGACAGCTGAAGAACCCTTTAAGGTTCTAGATAGTGCCTTTTTGGATCATACAGCTGTAACACAGAAAATGTAACAGAAACATAATGGGGATATCGTATGTCAGATCATGTCAGGTTATTCGTCTTAGACAGCTCTTTTTCACTTCCAACTGATGAAACTGCAAATGTCACACTGTTTTAGTGAGTGTCTGCTGAGATCTTTGTTATTATCCTGGAAACAGATGGCTGTTACAGTAATTTGAGACAGAGTCAAGGGTCTATGTGTGTTGACCCTACCATCAAAACAAGCTATGGCTGCATGTTTATGTGAATCCAGCCAAACCCCAACATAGTTGAAGTCGGAAGTTTTACATACACTTAGGTTGGAGTCATTAAAACTCGTTTTCAACCACTCCACAAATTTCTTGTTAACAAACTATAGTTTTGACAAGTCGGTTAGGTCATCTACTTTGTGCATGACACAGGTAGTTTTTCCAACAATTGTTATTTCACTTATCACAATTCCACTGTATCACAATTCCAGTGGGTCAGAAGTTTACATACACTAAGTTGACTGTGCCTTTAAACAGCTTGGAAAATTCCAGAAAATGTCATGGCTTTAGAAGCATCTGATAGGCTAATTTACATAATTTGAGTCAATTGAAGGTGTACCTGTGGATGTATTTCAAGGCCTACCTTCAAACTCAGTGCCTCTTTGCTTGACATCATGGGGAAATCAAAAGAAATCAGCCAAGACCTCAGAAAAATTGTAGATATCCACAAGTCTGGTTCGTCCTTGGTAGCAATTTCCAAACGCCTGAAGTTACCACGTTCATCTGTACAAACAATGGTACGCAAGTATAAACACCATGGTACCACGCAGCCGTCATACCGCTCAGGAAGGAGACGCGTTCTGTCTACTAGAGATGAACGTACTTTGGTGCAAAAAGTGCAAATCAATCCCAGAACAACAGCAAAGGACCTTGTGAAGATGCTGGTGTAAACAGGTACAAAAGTATCTATATCCACAGTATAACGTGTCCTATATCGACATAACCTGAAAGGCCGCTCAGCAAAGAAGAAGCCACTGCTCCAAAACTGCCATAAAAAAGCCAGACTACGGTATGTAACTGCACATGGGGACAAAGATCATACTTTTTGGAGAAATGTCCTCTGGTCTGATGAAACAAAAAAAAGAACTGTTTGGCCATAATGACCATCGTTATGTTTGGAGGAAAAAGGGGGAGTCTTGCAAGCCGAAGAACACCATCCCAACCGTGAAGCACGGGGGTGGCAGCATCATGTTGTGGGGGTGCTTTGCTGCAGGAGGGACTGGTGCACTTCACAAAATAGATGGCATAATGAGGATGGAAAATTATGTGGATATATTGAAGCAACATCTCAAGACATCAGTTAGGAAGTTAAAGCTTGGTCGCAAATGGGTCTTCCAAATGGACAATGACCCCAAGCATTCTTCCAAAGTTGTGGCAAAATGTCTTAAGGACAACAAAGTCAAGGTATTAGAGTGGCCATCACAAAGCTCTGACCTCAAACCCATAGGAGATTTGTGGGCCGAACTGAAAAAGTGTGTGCGAGCAAGGAGGCCTACAAACCTGACTCAGTTACACCAGCTCTGTCAGGAGGAATGGGCCAAAATTCCCCCAACTTGTTGTGGGAAGGTTGTGGAAGGCTACCCTAAATGTTTGACCCAAGTTAAACAATTGAAAGGCAATGCTACCAAATACTAATTGAATGTATGTAAACTTCTGACCCAGTGGGAATGTGATGAAAGAAATAAAAGCTGAAATAAATAATTCTCTCTACTATTATTCTGACATTTCACGTTCTTAAAAATAAAGTGGTGATCCTAACTGACCTAAGACAGGGAATTTTTACTTGGATTAAATGTCAGGAATTGTGAAAAACTGAGTTTAAATGTATTTGGCTAAGGTGTATGTAAACTTCCAACTTCAACTGTACATATGACATAGCCACCAAGCAAGCCCAGGAGCCATGCTATGTAATTCACATGATGAATGAGAATAGCAGAGGCAAGCTTCACTTTTCTCTTCCTGAATAGGTTCTTCATTAGTCTCAGCTTTTAGGTACTAAATGTCCCCAAAGACAGAATCAACGCTGCTCCAGTGAGTATCGGAGTGCCTGTCTTTCTTTTGCCCGCTTTATTTATATTATTTCCACACCCAGTTACATTCAGATTAGTGGAGTATCATCTTTTTCATTATCTCTGCAGTGGCTGATATTCTTAAGAGGAATGAAAACAGGCTAACTAACCAACTGCTGTATTTGTAGAAATCAATGGCAGTATTTCCTGAAGGAGGTGTTGACATAAAAAAACCTTTAGCATGGTGTGCCTAGAGGCTCCATTGGGAATCTATTATTCATTATATGGTCTGCCAGTCACAGACCTTCCCCATAAGCAGCAGCAGCAGCATCAGCCAGCTGCATCCACATCTGACCCAGCTGAGAGCATTGGGAATCTATTATTCATTGCATGGGCCGCCAGTCACAGACCTTCCCAATAAGCAGCAGCATCAGCCAGCAGCATCCACAGCTGACCCAGCGGAGAGCATTTCCTGTGGTTTATAATGGTATTGAGCAACTATAGAGATTATTTGTGAATGCCATAGTATCCAAATGATATCAAGGATTTGGAAGAAGTGCTATTTTGCTTTTTTTTCTTCAGTATAAAGGAATACATTGGAAATATGACGTTGAGTCAGGGCTGTGGCGGTGACCGTATTTTACATTTTTATTTATTTCACCTTTATTTAACCAGGTAGGCCAGTTGAGAACAAGTTCTCATTTACAACTGCGACCTGGCCAAGATAAAGCAAAGCAGTGCGACAAAAACAACATGGAGTTACACATGGAATAAACAAACGTACAGTCAATAACACAATTGAAAATCTGTATACAGTGTGTGCAAATTAAGTAAGGAGGTAAGGCAGTAAATAGGCCATAGTGGCGAAGTAATGACAATTTAGCAATTAACACTGGAGTGATAGATGTGCAGATGAGGATGTGTGCAAAAGAGCAGAAAAAACAAAAAACAAATATGGGGATAAGGTAGGTAGTAGGTTGGATGGGCTATTTACAGATGGGCTGTGTACAGCTGCAGCGATCGGTAAGCTGCTCTGACAGCCGATGCTTGAAGTTAATAAGGGAGATATAAGTCTCCAACTTCAGTGATTTTTGCAATTCATTCCAGTCATTGGCAGCAGAGAACTGGAAGGAAAGGTGGCCAAAGGGGTGTTGGCTTTGGGGATGACCAGTGAGATATACATGCTGGAGCGCGTGCTACTGGTGGGTGTTGCTTTGGTGACCAGTGAGCTGAGATAAGGCGGAGCTTTACCTAGCAAAGACTTATAGATGACCTGGAGCCAGTGGGTTTGGTGGCGAATATGTAGCGAGCACCAGCCATCGCGAGCATACAGGTCGCAATGGTGGGTAGTATATGGGGCTATGGTGACAAAACGGATGGCACTGTGATAGACTGCATCCAATTTGCTGAGTACAGTGTTGGAGGCTATTTTGTATTACCACCACACCAGCAGGTGTAGTATTACCACCACACCAGCAGTCATGAGTCATGACCGCAGTCAAATTCCACGTGACCGTTGGCGTCATGGTAATCTCCTCCTCCTATGCGATCTGTACATTAATGGGGCTGATACATTTGTAGTACCCAACTCGCTAACGAGTGGCAGGACTCCAATGGCCTGGTACTCAGCGCTCTATTGTCCCTCTAATCCCTCTGATGGCAATGCAAATGATATGTGGATCTTGTATCAAAGCCAAACACAACATAATGGCCAATTATTTCTAAGGTGATGATTAATTCAAAGCATTTAAGACGTCGCATGTAGAACACGTATACGCATTTTAGAACTTATGCATACTGTATGCATAGGCAAATGAGCCCAAACCTGAAAAAAAACCTGAATTAAAATAATGATTGTGCCGTTATACAACACATAGCCTACCACTTAATACGCATGGCAGAAAGACACTTTGGTACATAATTGGTCTAGCCTATACTCCAAAATTAAACAAACTGTAGTAATCGCCTTTGAGTCTGGACTGTATTATTATGTATACTGGATGGACTGGTTACCTTATACTACGCTCCAAACGTTCTATCCATATGGCTGGGATAGAATGTAGGCCTATAGACCTTGGTGATGCTGTTGGTTCATTGATTGTGCAGGCCGGCATACTGAGTTAGCCTACAACTATAGTGAATTTGTATTTGATTTTAAATAGACTAGTAATATTTTCAAAATTAATAGGCTGACATTTAGCTACAGAATACCTCACCGCCGTGCGTTTCCATCTCCTCCTCTCTCTCCTTCATTCCTTTATCGAGCGTGCAGTTAGAGGGGCTGTAAAGAGTTTAATGAAATATGTTTTGTTGTAAAACATTTTTTTATACTATCGATGTTCCTGAACTGATTTCACTTGATTTACCAAATGAAGTGTTGGGTAGCTGCATAAACAAGGTTGGCGAGCCCATGGCATACAGAGTACTGGGTAGCTGCATGAACAAGGTTGGCGAGCCCATGGCATACAGAGTACTGGGTAGCTGCAGGAACAAGGTTGGCGAGCCCATGGCATACAGAGTACTGGGTAGCTGCATGAACAAGGTTGGCGAGCCCATGGCATACAGAGTACTGGGTAGCTGCAGGAACAAGGTTGGCGAGCCCATGGCATACAGAGTACTGGGTAGCTGCATGAACAAGGTTGGCGAGCCCATGGCATACAGAGTACTGGGTAGCTGCAGGAACAGGGTTGGCGAGCCCATGACATACAGAGTACTGGGTAGCTGCAGGAACAAGGTTGGCGAGCCCATGGCATACAGAGTACTGGGTAGCTGCAGGAACAGGGTTTGGAGAGCCCATGGCATACAGAGTACTGGGTAGCTGCAGGAGCAAGGTTGGTGAGCCCATGGCATACAGAGTACTGGGTAGCTGCAGGAACAGGGTTTGGAGAGCCCATGGCATACAGAGTACTGGGTAGCTGCAGGAGCAAGGTTGGTGAGCCCATGGCATACAGAGTTTGGGCGAAATATCACCTGTCGAGAAACAAAGGCTACTACTCAAACAGTGGTTGATGCGTGGTGTGAAATAAGGGTTCTTATAAGCCCAGACATTTCTATATGCAATCTGGTGTGAACGTTTTGATGGTTGCCACTAAAAAGAGGAGGATCCCAGCTGCTACTATATTTATTTCTCAGCTGCTAATATTAAGCACATTGCCTACCCGGCATGATTGAAAAAGGAAGCATGGGAACGTGCAGCCTCCATTCGCTATTCGAGTGTATACGGATGACATGTCTTTTTCCCCTGCCCGTTGTCCTGTCCATTTGATAATGGCCCATTCTAAATCCAAACTAATTTCACATATTAGTAAAGAGAAGATTAAATTGAGAATAGTCTCATGGGTGAGAGTATGATTACTTGATGAGAGAACAGCGTGTGCAGCCTGACACAACGAACAGAGTGCAGTGTGACTTTTTAAATGAATCAATATAGGCACATCATGCAACCCATATGTGTTTTGATTTTTAAGACATTCTAAGGTTTGTGTCATTCACAACTATAGACTAATAAATTAGTAATTCTAGCATATAGGACCTGTTTCAAATGATCACCTTTATGCTCAACATAGCCACCTTACTAAGGAATGTGAAAAATATCCTTTCTGTTTTATTCATCCAAGTTGAATTATATTCTTCTCACTATAAAATTATATAATATAAAATAATGGCTTGGGATTTATAAGCATATCTTGTCTGCTAAATTAACTAGCCTACAGCCTAGGCTGCCAATGGCATGGCAAATAGCCAGATAACATACATGTACTCACTGACTCAAAAGATGCTATTTCGTTCTTCTGAAATACATTTTCTTCATATCATGATGATTCTTTATACCTGCCTAAAATAAATAATGGATTTATTGTGATGGTGTATATTAAAAATACCTTTTAAAAATTATAAAAGCGCACATCAGTGGCTTGTATGTGTGGAGGCCTGGAGATGCTAAACGTGTTTATGTTAATTAACGGTCAATTAACGTGAGACCGGCAGTCATTTGCATGACAGTTACCGGCTGACAAAATTTCAAGACCGCCACAGCCCTAGGTTGAGTCACTCCTTAATTGATGACAGAGCAAACAAAATGCATTGATTTCCAGTACATGTTGTCATGACGTGCCCCTTTTGGGTGAGGATCATACCCCCCCCCCCCCCCCCCCCTCTCTCTCCCACCACAGGTTTATGACGGTTGTAAATACCGGAACTCCTTTCCCCACTCTGCCGAAATGAAAGTTGAGAATCCCTTTGTTAACACAAAGAGACACTTGGACATCAAAAGGTTGAATAATTGAACAGTATTTCTGTATTCCAAGCAGTTGGAGTGGTCCGTGGACACTTAAGGAACAGTCATGTCTAGTTTGTTTCATTTGGTGACCTCATGAAGGACACGAGACACACAGTACTGTGTCTTTGTTTGTATACACTTCTCAATGATGGGGTTTGCATCTGTATGTTGTATAAAACAAATGATTGTGTATAGGAATACATTTGGAAAGATGTAATGTGATGTTAGTTTTTAAATGAGAATTGTTTTTCATAGTAACTTATGATCAGTCAGTGGCCACGCCCCTGTGAGCACAGACATTTACATCGGTGTCATGGAACACCCCCTTTTCTACTCCAGTATAAAAACCACTTCTGACAAAATTTACATTAGACAAGAAAACATGGAGCTGTCGCTACATGTTGAAACGGTTGGCAACTCTACCAAAGGACAAGACCAGAGAACGTGGAGATCATTCCCACTTTGAAATTGCTAAGAAATCTACAAACTAAAGAACAATTATTCAGGCTGCAGCTGTTTAAGTACTTTAGTCTGGTAAACGCAACCAGTTGAACGGCTTAATGGTACTCTGACGTATCCATTATAACAAGCTACAACTCCGAAAGACTTTGATCTCTGGTGGACAAACCAGAGATTTCTGTCAACAGTCTATCCAGCAGACGGACCGGCAATCGCAGAGAGGGATAACAAAGGCATACACTCGTAAATATGTAAATTGCAATTTATTTTCTAATGAGCAGTTGTTCATGTTCAAAGTATAAGCATTTCCATGACTGTAGTGTATGTACGGGGTTCCACTCTGAGTTTTCCGCTCCTGAGCTGGCCCCACCCCTTTCCTTTGTCTACCAAGCTGTCATAATGGCTTAGCCCACTAGGGACTTTTCAGTGTATCATGTCAGTAACCAATGTAATTATATTGTGTGTGTGTTTATGTAATTCTGTGATTGATTAGTTAGTTAGTAAATAAATAATTAAGCCAATTTGTATATCGCTGATTCATGATTTGATGCTAGGGTTCGTGCAGATATCCAATGGTTTGCAACATTCAGGAATGAGATTGATGAGGTAATAATACATTGATAGAAGACTGTAATTGATAAGATATGAAAATATCTGATGAGTTAATTCAGGAAATAGAGACTCTATAAACATTTTCCCGTGGTGCCCCGACATCCTAGTTCATTAAAGTTACATGATTAGTTTAATTACATAAGGAATAATTACACATAGAGAATTGATTTGATAATATAACAGTCTTGATATTTAATGATAGTCAACGCTACGACAATGTCCATCTTCTATAACAAGTCACATCTAGACATTAGCCTTCATTTGACAGATACATCCATGTCTGAAGCTCAGCAAAAGGAGGTTACAGTAAAAGCAGCAACTGTGCCCACTTGAGAGATGTCCTGTGGGGCGTGCACTCTTAAAACAAGCACTCCATCAATATGACTGGGATTTATCTGTTCCCCTAACAGGTTCTATAGCCCGGCCATTAGTGCTGTGTAAAGCCTGTCATTCAGCCATCATTCATCCTGATGGCCACGGGCAGTAGCCCAGCTTTCGGTGTCTCACTGTTGTCATTCTGTTTGACAGGGGCGTCGGTTGCGAGATGGCAATTTCGAGAAGAGTGTGTGTGCATGCATGCATGCATCAAATCAAATCAAATTGTATTTATCACATACACGTGATTAGAAGATGTTATTGTGGGTGTAGCGAAATGCTTGTGCTTCTAGCTCCGACAGTGCAGTAATATCTAACAAGTAATATCTAACAAATTACACAACATATACCCAATACACACAAATCTAAGTAGGAATGAATTAAGACTATATACATATGGACGAGCGATGTCAGAGCGGAACGGACTAAGATACAGTAGAATAGTATAGAAAACAGTATATACATATGAGATGAGTAATACAAGATATGTAAACATTAAGTGAATGAGATACTGTAGAATAGTATAGAAAACAGTATATACATTGGAGATGAGTAATGCCAGATATGTTAACATGAAGTGACTAAGATCCCGTAGAATAGCATAGAATACGTGTGCGCGTGTGTTTGTATGTGTGTCTCTGAAGTGTGTCTGCTGCCCACCCACTGTGTGCCCACCGGGACATTGGGCCTAATTGGCAGTGCCTGGCAGGGTTGGTATGACTCAGTGTGTGTGGCACAATGGGACTTCATGGTGTCATCCACTCCAATCAAGACCTGTTGTTTTTCTTATCTAAGAGCTTTAACTCTGAAATAGAGCTTTTTAATGTTATACTGTCCACAGGCAGTTGTTTTTTTATAGTAAATATATGATTTGCCCTAAACTGTCTTCACTGGGTGGAAAAGCTGTAATTTACAGCTCAGCTATAATGGGTTTTTGTATTAGCAGTTACTCAAGCGTTTCCTCCTGCAGGCATACACAAACACACTCCTGCAACATTACAATGCCCTTGGTAAAGTTGCAGTCACTACCTGTTTGTGGCACTAGTCACTGATTAATTTGATTAGCAATAGACAATTGATTAAACCCAGGTTCAAGGTTAAATCCAGGTGGAATGATTGCATAACTTATCTCTAATGATATGTAGGTTTAATGTAAGGTTAAAACCAGTGCTAACTAAGCATGCAGAGAATTTAATGTCTACCAGTAAGGATATTCTTTTGTCACACTAATGTATTCCTTTCATCATACAGACATCAAACCATACAGCTTGAATGATGTAGCTAGCGGGTTGATTAATCCAGGTGAGGTTTTGTGAGAACTAAAATTAATCAGGAAGACAGAGAGGAAAAGTGAATAATTTATATAGTGATTGTATGTGTTAACAGATTGTATGTGTCACTGTGTTAACTAACCTCCAGATGAGCTTCAATGCCATACAATTCTCCTTCCGTGGCCTCCAACTGCTCTTAAATTCAAATAAAACTAAATGCATGCTCTTCAACCGATCGCTGCCCACACCTGCCCGCACGTCCAGCATCACTACTCTGGACGGTTCTGACTTAGAATATGTGGACAACTACAAATACCTAGGTGTCTGGTTAGACTGTAAACTCTCCTTCCAGACTCACATTAAGCATCTCCAATCCAAAATTAAATCTAGAATTGGCTTCCTATTTCGCAACAAAGCATCCTTCACTCATGCTGCCAAACATACCCTCGTAAAACTGACTATCCTACCGATCCTAGACTTCGGCGATGTAATTTACAAAATAGCCTCCAACACTCTACTCAGCAAATTGGATGCAGTCTATCACAGTGCCATCCGTTTTGTCACCAAAGCCCCATATACTACCCACCACTGCGACATGTATGCTCTCGTTGGCTGGCCCTCTCTTCATATTCGTTGCCAAACCCACTGGCTCCAGGTCATCTATAAGTCTTTGCTAGGTAAAGCCCCACCTTATCTCAGCTCACTGGTTACCATAGCAGCACCCACATGTGGCACGCGCTCCAGCAGGTATATTTCACTGGTCACCCCCAAAGCCAATTCCTCATTTGACCGCCTTTCCTTCCAGTTCTCTTCTGCCAATGACTGGAACGAACTGCAAAAATCACTGAAGCTGGAGACTCATATCTCCCTCACTAACTTTAAGCACCAGCTGTCAGAGCAGCTCACAGATCACTGCACCTGTACATAGCCCATCTGTAAATAGCCCATCCAACTACCTCATCCCCATACTGTTATTTATTTTGCCAGTATCTCTACTTGCACACTCATCTTCTGCACATCTATCACTCCAGTGTTTAATTGCTATATTGTAATTATTTCGCCACCATGGCCTATTTATTGCCTTACCTCCCTTATCCTACCTCATTTGCACACACTGTATATAGACTTTTTCTAAAAAATAATTTGTATTATTGCCTGTATGTTTGTTTATTCCATGTGTAACTCTGTGTTGTTGTTTGTGTCACACTGCTTTGCTTTATCTTGGCCAGGTTGCAGTTGTAAATGAGAACTTGTTCTCAACTGGCCTACCTGGTTAAATAAAGGTGAAAAAAAAAATATATATATATATATATATTTTTTGTCCTGAGGTACTCAGGCTGCGCTGACAGAGCTAAAACCAGACATTTCATGTCTAACCTTTTGTGCCTCTATAATATAGTGCCTCTCACCCACAAAACACAATGAAAAACAGGCTACCTAAATATGGCTCCCAATCAGAGACAACGACTGACACCTGCCTCTGATTGAGAACCATACTAGGCCAAACACATAGAAATAGAACAACAGAACAAAACATAGAAAAACAACATAGAATGCCCACCCCAACTCACGCTCTGACCAAACTAAAATAAAGATATAAAAAAGGAACTAAGGTCAGAACGTGACAGTACCCCCCCCCCCCCCAAAGGTGCGGACTCCGGCCGCAAAACCTGAACCTATAGGGGAGGGTCTGGGTGGTCATTGACCGCGGTGGCGGCTCTGGAGCGGGACGAGGACCCCACTCCACCATAGTCTCGGCCCACTTCTGTGACACCTTAGGAGCGGCGACCCTCGTCACCGACCATGGATTGGAGACTCTAGTAAAGGGCACCACTGGACTCAGGGGCGCCTCTGGACTGACGGGCGCCTCTGGACTGACGGGCGGCTCAGGCGGCTCCTGACTGAAGGGCGGCTCAGGCGGCTCCTGACTGAAGGGCGGCTCAGGCGGCTCCTGACTGAAGGGCGGCTTAGGCGGCTCCTGACTGAAGGGCGGCTCAGGCGGCTCAGGACAGACGGGCGGCTCAGGCGGCTCAGGACAGACGGGCGGCTCTGGCCTGGAGAGAGAACCTGGAGGGAGGAGACGGAGAGACAACCTGGTGCGTGGGGCTGCCACAGGACCCACCAGGCTGGGGAGACCTACAGGAGGCCTGGTGCTCGGAGGCACCGGAAGGACCGGGCTGTGGGGGAGCACTGGAGCTTTGGTGCGCAGCCTTGGCACCACTCCCCCAGGCTGGATGACTACTCTAGCCCGGACCCTCCAGAGTGCAGGCACAGGTTGAACCGGGCTGTGGGTGAGCACTGGAGATCTAGTGCATACTACGCACATCTCTCCCTTAGGCTCAACTCCCACATCCACATTCGCCCGGTGCGAGCGGAGCGCAGGCATAGGACGCACTGCACCCTCCCAGCGCCCCGTAGACACAGCACGCAGAGCCGGCGCAGGATACCCTGGACCGAAACGGCGTACCGGAGACCAGACACGCTGAGCAGGCACAATACGCCCTGGCTGGATGCCCACACTCGCATGACACTTTCGGGGGGCTGTCCTATAGCGCACCGGGCTATGGACGCGTACTGGCGACACCGTGCGCTTAACCGCATAACACGGTGCCTGACCAGTAACGCGCTGCTTACAATAAGCACGAGGAGTGGGCACAGGGCTCCAACCTGACTCTGCCACAATGCCCGTGTGCCCCCCAACATTTTTATTTTGGGGCTGCCTCTCGTGCCTGTTGCGCTGACACCTGCCGACTGACGACTGACACCTGCCTCTGATTGAGAACCATACTAGGCCAAACACATAGAAATAGAACAACAGAACAAAACATAGAAAAACAACATAGAATGCCCACCCCAACTCACGCTCTGACAAAACTAAAATAAAGACATAAAAAAGGAACTAAGGTCAGAACGTGACAGTCACACTGAGAGTCTAAACCTCAGCGTTAGCGTTGCCTTATGCTTTATCCCTAATAAGGCTGCATTGCATAAATCTGAACATGACATATTCAGACATACTGGGAGAAAATGTAGTTGTCTCGTTTGGTCTTGAAACATATGAATTTCTATCCTATATTGTGATGTATGGGTGATGTCCAGATTCATTGGAGTACCGTACAAGTTATCCTAACAACTGCATGTTCAATCATATGCTATCAAAACCTACGGCCCTATGCAACCAATCCAAGTTTTACCTGTCAGCTCGGGAATTCGATCTAGCAACCTTTCAGTTACTGGACCAACGCTCTAACCCCTAGGCTACCTGCCGCCCCATAATAATATAGATAATAATAATATAGATAATAATAGAAAATAGAATACAAATAAAAGTAAGAATAAAAACCACACAACTACAATGAGAGTTAAAGAAACTTGAGAATGCAGGTATATACAGGTCAGTGCCAGTACCTTATTCAGTGTGCAGGGATACTGGAGTGGCATGGACTGACCAGGTGAATCCAGATGAAAGCTATGATCCCTTATTGATGTAACTTGTTAAATCCACTTCAATCAGTGTAGATGAAGGGGAGTAAACAGGTTAAATAAGGATTTTTAAGCGTTGAGACAATTGAGACATGGATTGTGTATGTGTGCCATTCAGAAGGTGAATGGACAAGACAAAAGATTTAAGTGCCTTTGATATGGTAGTAGGTGCCAGGCACACCGGTTTGAGTGTGTCAAGAACTGCAATGCTGCTGGATTTTTCACGCTCAACAGTTTCCCATGTGTATCAAGAATGGTCCACCACCCAAAGGACATCCACCTAACTTTTTTTTATTTTTTATTTTTTATTTATTTTTTATTTTACCCCCTTTTCTCCCCAATTTTCGTAGTATCCAATCGCTAGTAATTACTATCTTGTCTCATCGCTACAACTCCCGTACGGGCTTGGGAGAGATGAAGGTCGAAAGCCATGCGTCCTCCGAAACACAACCCAACCAAGCCGCACTGCTTCTTAACACAGCGCGCCTCCAACCCGGAAGCCAGCCGCACCAATGTGTCGGAGGAAACACCGTGCACCTGGCCCCCTTGGTTAGCGCGCACTGCGCCCGGCCCGCCACAGGAGTCGCTGGAGCGCGATGAGACAAGGATATCCCTACCGGCCAAACCCTCCCTAACCCGGACGACGCTAGGCCAATTGTGCGTCGCCCCACGGACCTCCCGGTCGCGGCCGGCTGCGACAGAGCGCGAACCCAGAGACTCTGGTGGCGCAGCTAGCACTGCGATGCAGTGCCCTAGACCACTGCGCCACCCGGGAGGCCCTGACATCCACCTAACTTGACACAACTGTGGGAAGCATTGGAGTAAACATGGGCCAGCATCCCTGTGGAATGTTTTACACCTTGTATGGGCATGCCCCAACAAATTGAGGCTGTTCTGAGGGCAAAACGGGGTGCAAGTCAATATTAGGAAGTTGTTCCTAATGTTTTGTACTCTCAGTGTAAACAGAGCTGAAAAGTGACTGGTAGCAGGAATATATACATATTTATGGTAATATACTAATGTAATATATATATATATATATATATACTGAACAAAAATATAAATGCAACATGTAAAGTGTTGGTCCCATGTTTCATGAGCTGAAATAAAAGATCCCAGACATTATCCATACGCATAGATTAGGGCCTAATTAATTGATTTCAATTTCCTTATACTGTATGAACTGTAACTCAGTAAAATCTTTGACTTTGTTGTATGTTGCATTTATATTTAATTCGGCCAATTCTTTTTTTCGGGCCTTTCTCAGACACCGTCTGGCATGTATGTCCTGGATGGCTGGGAGCTCTCTCCCAGTGATGCGCTGGGCCGTCCGCACCACCCTCTGTAGCAGTGGCTGTCGGTGCCTTTTAAAATGAGGAAGGACGATTATAATTTTTTATGAGCATGGCCTTATTTCTATTACAGCATATTGGATGACTGTGATTCATATTCCATCCACCCAGCTCAATGTAACATCAATAGGTTTAGGCTACTACATGATACTCAAATTTTTCCTATACCCATCATGAGGTTGCTACAACACAGGTCGAGAGAAGGTTTTGAGTACTCAAGGTGACAGACAGTGACACATTTAATAACGCCTTGCACACTCTTGCCTGCATCTAGCTGATCTAGGGTGTAATCTTTAGTCCAACAGTCGACAAACTTCTGTTTAAGAAACGTTTTTCAACAGAATTGGCGGAATTAATACACACCTGATCACACGCAAACACAGTGAACTTTCACAGCAGCCACATACAAACACCATGGATCATTTTTCTCATTGTACTATGCATTCTTGCATCTACGTGCTCTCCTCCTCTGAACATTTTCCCTTTGCTTGTGGACTTCAGTGCACAACATATCAGCTTTCTGTAACCAGGCGAAAAAAACTTTCCAAGCCAAATATATCATAACCAATAACGCGCTACACACAGCCTACCTACATTGTCGTTAGTAAACCGGCTACAATCATGCAGTACAGTGTAGGCAGCAAGCAGTTTAGCAGTTACACCAATGGGCCCCGGTGGCAATAAATTAGTAAAACCAAAAAGCTTACCTTGACTTGGAAGAGTTCCAGTGTTGGATAGCCATAGCCATCTACAGTAGCTAACATAGCATTCCTTTTGGTTTGAGCCGGGTGTTTGAGAAGGCTAAACTAGCTAGCTGCATTCACTAGCTAAGTTAAAGTGAACAAAAATACAACGAAATGTAGCTATAGCTTGCTTCTCCTTCATTTTAAAAGATATTCATTTGTTCAAAACTGTTCAACTATTGTCTCTCTTTGAGTAAACTACTCACCACATTTTATGCACTGCAGTGCTAGCTAGCTGTAGCTTATGCTTTCAGTACTAGATGAATTCTCTGATACTTTGCTTATCATGCATCTGTCTCAAAACAGGGGCAATGAAAAAAACTACATGTCATCTGTGCACTTAAATAGTGAATGGAGGACGCTTCTTCTGTGGTTCATTTTCATGCCAGCCAGGTAGGCTATTCTCCTGTTGTAAAGATAAGCAATGTGCTTAATTTTAGGAAAGTTGAGAAATAAATATAGTTAGGCCCAGCCTATAGAAAGCTGATGGGATCCTCCTCTTTTAATAGAGGCCATCACTCTGTTTTCTCGCGCAATTGCATAGCCTATAGAAATGTTGCGCATCATGAGCTCATGGGCTCTCGTGAAGTGTTTGATTAGATTTTCGATTACATTTGCATTGATGTCAGCGTGATTAGAGGGACAATAGAGTGGGAAAGGGGGATACCTAGTCAGTTGTACAACTGAATTCCTTCAACTGAAATGTGTCTTCTGCATTTAACCCAACCCCTCTGAATCAGAGAGGTGCGGGGGGATGCCATAATCGACATCCACGTCTTCGGCGCCTGGGGAACAGTGGGTTAACTGCCTTGCTCAGGGGAAGAACAACAGATTTTTTACCTTGTCAGCTCAGGGATTTGATCCAGCAACCTTTTGGTTACTGGCCTAACGCTCTAACCACTAGAGTGCTGAGTACCAGGCAGTTAGCAAGTATGGTAGGCTACTAATGACCATCAGCAGCATCAGAGCTTGAAAAAGTCTAATTACCGTGACTAAACGGTAACGTGGAATTTGACCGCCTGTGTGGCGTAATACGGTCACCGCAACAGCCCTAGTCATAATTACTGTGTAAGTCTATGGAAGGGGTGGAGAACCATGAGCCTCCTAGGTTTTCTATTGAAGAGGAGGACTGAAGCTAGCTGTCCTCCGGCTACACCATGGTGCTACCCTACAGGGTGCTGTTGAGGCTACTGTAGACCTTCATTGCAAAACATTGTGTTTTAATCAATTATTTGGTGATGTGAATATATTTAGTATAGTTTTATCTAAAAATTATAATGTTTTTAATTAAAATGACTGAGAAGGATGGTCCTCCCCTTCCTCCTCTGAGGAGCCTCCACTGTTCTGCAGGGCCTTCCGGTCGTGGGCAGTGCAGTTGCCATACCAGACAGTGATACAACCAGTCAGGATACTCTCAATGATGCAGCTGTAAAAGTTCCTGAGGATCTGAGGGGCCATGCCAAATCTTTTCAGCTTCCTGAGGGAGAAGAGGCACCGCCGTGCCTTTTTTTTGGCCCCCTCGATGTGGATGTGGATGTGGGTGTGCACCTCCCTGGTTTCCTGTAGTCCACGATCAGCTCCTTCGTCTTGCTGACGTTGAGGGAGAGGTTGTTGTCCTTGCACCACACTGCCAATTTTATTACCTCCCACCTGTAGGCTGTCTCATCATCTGTTTCATCGTGTCGTCAGCAAACTTGATGAGGGAGTTGGAGTCGTGTGTGGCCAACAGTCATGGGTAAACAGGAGGGGGATGAGCACACACCCCTGGGGGCCCCCCGTGTTGAGGGTCAGTGTGGTAGAGGTGTTGTTGCCTACTCTCACCACCTGGGGTCGGCCCATCAGGAAGTCCAGGATCCAATTGCAGAGGGAGGTTTTTCAGTCCCAGGGTCCCGAGCTTGGTGAAGAGCTTGAAGGGCACTTTGGTGTTGAATGCTGAGTTGTAGTCGATGAATAGCATTCTCACATAGGTATTCCTCTTGTCCAGGTGGGAGAGGGCAGTGCAATTGAGATTGCGTTGTCTGTAGATCTGTTTGGGCGGTATGTCAATTGGAGAGGGTTTAGGGTGTCTGGGATGATGGAGGTGATGTGTGCCATGACCAGCCTTTTAAAGCACTTCATGATTACAGATGTTAGTGCTAAAGGGTGGTAGTAGCAATCCAGGTAATCAGGTTTATAGAATAAACTTTCTATTTATGTTTTTAATACTGAAAGCAGCCCAATTAGATACACACCGTACTTAATGTTCTGCTTCTTACTTCCAACACATGCATATGTTACGCCCCTGAAAAAGGGGAGAAATGATCACGAGAGTGGTACGGTATTGTTTACTCATTGAAACTTTTAGTGCAATCATTTTACAAAAGTAACACATTACAGATCTACAGGAAATAGATAGGTTTGTAGGGTACAAGGCTTATTCAAGTCACAACAGTATACACTGTAATTCACTGAAACAGATACTAAATTCAATATAACTGTCAAGCTCAGTAAACCATAACTCAATTTATCAACAGGCAATAAAGTGTTTGAAAAACCATTATACACATAACACCGCAAAATATCTTATTAACAACGCACATGTTCATTCACAATCAACATAAAATGACAGCTACTCTCAGTACGAAGCTATTCTTCGCTGCAACCGAGCAGGGCTCATATTACTCTCTGCAAACTTAACTAACTTCCTCAATATGTTGCTAAGACACAACTTAAACACTCTTGACATGTTAGCGAGTTATTACATTTAAATTACTCTTTTGTATCATCAATAACGTACCTGAAAAAGGGGAGAAATGATCACGAGAGTGGTACGGTATTGTTTACTCATTGAAACTTTTAGTGCAATGAGAAAAAGACCGCGATTTCTCCGGGAACTTGAGTGGAGACCAGAGCAATCGATATCAGGCTCATAGATTAAGAGCATTTAGTAGATCACAGATTAACACTTTTACCCACGACAAAATAAAGTAATCAACATAACGTTTACACATTCCTCTCACAATTCGTACCCTTTGTACGCTTGACGGATTTTAACACAATTATATAAATGTTATCAATCTCTATCAACTAATACTGAATGCATGATCTTCTTAACCTTAGATGTTTTAAGATCCTCACATACTATGAACTTACTAATACTTTTTAATGCATAACAGGCTATGAGTATTTCCTTTAACCTGTCACACATATATATTAGAGGGCATGTGCAATGATGTGTAGAAAGTAGTGCTCCTCTGCTGAAGATGTGCTTTTTACTCCGTCTCTCTCTGTATATGTGACAGCAGGGTAGATAGATCCATATTCACGAGGGAGTACTCATCACTACCACCTGACAGCATGGAGGAGAAGGGAGGAGGTGTTTACTAGGCAGGCATGGGTTGGTCTTGTATTTCTATATTCCCATCAAGAAGGCTACAAGTGCTGAGGCAGTTTCATTCTATTGTTCATTCTAATCTACGATTCCCTCTTCTGAAATAGCTCTACTTCAGCAGAAGTGCAGAATTTAAAGGTCCTTAGGGAAATATACAAATATTTGTAATTTCTACAGTAAGTCCTTATTGTATAACGCACATAAACATTGTGATTATATAATGGAGAAAATGGAGATAATATACTACTTTGTTTGGGTACTTGCTACAGTACAGAATAAGGAGACAATGAGAGGTAGTAGGAGACTGTAGTTCTCTAATGTTAATGCTCTGCCTCTGACATAGAGCAGGAGAAAAAAGTCAGGGACTTAATAAGACCTGAGATCGGAGAGAAAACAAAATATAAAAGTCTTCCTGTAGGTGACTGTCTCCGCGGACGTTCGCTAAGTGTAGGAGGAAATGCCAAAACACTAGTATTTTAAGCTTGGCCACACACACAACAAACCACCAGACACTTTGAACAGTCTTCGTAGTAGAGGAAGTTGGCATTCCTGTAAGAATGTGCTAAGTATGGGGTTGTATGGTGTGAGTTTTGACTGTGATACATTAATGTTGTTGATATTATGGACTAATCTGACATTTGCTATGCAGCCATCTTTCATCCACCACTCAGTAAAGCCCTGATAGTAATTATTACAAAGGAAGTGTTCCTTATGGATGTGCCCTGTGCCTGGACAGTGGGTACCCAACCCTTCAGATTTACTGACTCTGACTCTCACACACCTGGCCAGTTCAGCAGTGCAGAAGTGCTGGTGCGGACCACGACTGCTGCCTGCCTTGCACGCCACAAGCACACAGCTAGCCATCTGGACAGTGGAAAACCCTGAACACCACCCCACCTTGTCCTGCCTAACTCCTCAGTGACCCCCCCCTCCATCCGTCTATCCCTCCCTCCCTCCCTCCCTCCCTCCCTCCCTCCCTCCCTCCCTCCCTCCCTCCCTCCCTCCCTCCCTCCCTCCCTCCCTCCCTCCCTCCCTCCCTCCCTCCCTCCCCCCACCATACATCCTCCTGCCACTGGTGACCTTCAAGGTTCATCTGAAGAGGTTGGCACAATCATCAGTCATTTGCTCTCAAGTACATTGCATAACCCATGCTGTGTATGGCACACACAGGGGGCGGCCGTTTACGCCATGATGAGTTTATAGTGGCAATTAAATGCAGTCAAGACACATGTTAGGCTTATGGCATGGTACTGTCCTCTTTACTGTATGTAGCATGTGTTGAAAGACCAAAGACAACACAGGTTATTCCATTGGTTCCAAGATATCAAAGGGCTTGACTGTGGTTGGTTCTGGGTTCATTTTGTTCACCATTTGTCTGTTTAAGCAGATTAACTACACATTGAGCTGTATGGAATCGCTATGTAGCCTACCAGTTAAAATAACCTACCCTATACTCTGTCTGTTTCTCTCTTTGTTAGCATTCCATAGACGCTGTCAGTGCAGGAGTCAGTCCGATCGGAGACACGTCTTACAACTCCAGTCACTGGGATCTGGGCAGTGCTTTCTTCTTTGCTGGAACCGTGATCACAACGATAGGTAATCTCCATCACCAACCTACTAACTCATTACTTGCTCCTCTTAACTGAGTAGAATAAAGCAATATCACTTTGACGTGAAAGTCACCTACGGGTGCCGTGACTCGCTAATTCAAGTGCAGTTCTGTCAGCATTGCACTACTGAAATGTAATGTGTGCTATTTATCATGAGCTTGCTGGGAAATGGATAAAACAAACGTAATTCACAGGATGTACTTTATGCTAATGTCTGTGTGTGTGTGTGTCTTCACAGTACATGATTTACTGACGATAATAGCATCCTATCGGAAGGTGGGAAGGAACAGTGGCACCAGGGTGTCTTTTTAGCATAACATATGAATACCATTTCATCTGTTTACACAATTACACTGCTTCTCTCACTTTGGAGAGGGACACACATCCCACCGTGCTGGTTTAGATGAAGCTGTGCCTTAGTCATCCCTGCCCTGTTTTGTCTCTCCATTCACTGCAAGTTGTAATTCATGTCATGTTCTCTGAGCCCAACTTGATTATTTCCTCTCTTAGTGCTTATTTACCTCCGACCTCCAACTGCAGGAATATAACACAGGCTTTACATAACAAAACACCACTGTGACAGGTTACGGGAACATAGCACCCAGCACGGAGGGAGGGAAGATCTTCTGCATCCTGTACGCCATATTTGGCATCCCGCTGTTTGGGTTCCTCCTGGCTGGCATCGGAGACCAGCTAGGAACCATATTTGTCAAGAGCGTCTTGAGGGTGGAGAAGATATACAGGGTAAATTGGATTACTTGAGAACTTTGGGTTTTGTTATGTACAGGGGATTTACTGGAACTGCACAAGCACATGATGCTTTCAGAGATAAGTTGGTTATAGTTAACTTACAATAAGTTTATTCAAATTAATTTAGACACACCATGTTTGATTACTTATTTTGTGAGGAAAGGGGTCTTTGAAAATGAGTATTTGGGGCATGTTATATACAGATGTAGGATTTTAATTTGAGCCAGTTTGCTACAGCAGGAAAATAATCCTGCAGCAACAGGACATTTGAAAATATTATATTATAATAGACATTTTTGTAGGGCTTGATACATTTTTCCTAAACCAATATGCTACACACATTGAAAACCAGGCATATTACCTCCAACCTATAATCACCCCATTCTCTGTGAACAGCAAAGTGAATAGGGTGATTACAGGATGATACAGTCATCCCTGTAAAAGCTATGTCTGTTATCCAGGTATTATACCAGGCTCAGTGAATGGTTTTGGACTCTTGTCCCCCCCCCCCCCAAGGAGTCAATACATGAGTCAGGCTAGCTGAGGCTGAGATTACGATGTGGTCTTTGTAGTGAGGGCAGAAGTGTTTGATGTAGTGTGGGAGCAGTGGAGGTAGAGGGCCAGGACCTGATTGAGATTCTGTGAGCAGGCTGTATGTATCAACCATCTCAGAGTAGGAGTGCTGATCCCTGTCCATGTAATCTTGTTTATTGGGATCTAAAAGCCAAAATGTAGAGCTAAGCCCCTCTTCAGACTACTGAAAGCCCCAGGGGACTTGAGTTTCTGTGACATAAGGGGAGTTTGGGAATTAGGATTTTCCTGCTGGATGAATGGAAGGGTGGTTTTGTATGGTTTTCTTGGTGCCTGGGGTACTCTGGGGTGTTTTGGCTAATAAATATTGATACATGAAGTAATTGATGAAACTGCATCTCTTCAAGCCTACTGTCTTTGAGCTGGAAATGTACTGTGTATAGCTAACTTTTATCAATCATTTTTTGACAACTTTGTGATTGTTGACTTACTGTCGTCCTCTGACCATGTCTTGTTTGTACTGCAGCAAAAACACAAACAGATCAGCCAGACCAAAATCAGAGTCACCTCCACCATACTCTTCATCATAGCCGGGTGCATAGTCTTCGTTGGCATCCCGGCAGTCATTTTCAAACACATCGAGGGATGGACGACTCTGGATGCTATCTACTTTGTCATCATCACGCTATCAACGATTGGCATAGGGGACTATGTGGCAGGTATGATAGTGTTACGGTATAACAGGTGTATGTACTGTGACTTTAGTTATCTGAAATTATCCATTGGATTCTCCATCAACTCAAAGTTTTATTTGCTTGTGTTTTGTTGTGTCTGCATTACATTGATAATCCCTTGAATAATGATGCTAAAAGTGACTGCCGGTAATTATATCTCAGGAAGACTTATCCCGGGGAATATTATGGCTAGAATAATCCAAAATAATGCTGATATAACATAAAGTCTCTTCAAAACCCAATTACAAATGTTGTGTTTGTCAAACTGAACCTTTCCACCTCCCTTGTCCTACTAATCTGTCTGTAATTAAAATATTTTTTGGGTGGTAAATGTTTTATTGTTGACAATAACTTGGTGGTAACAGGCACATACATACATACATACATACATACATACATACATACATACATACATACATACATACATACATACATACATACATACATACATACATACATACATACATACATAACTGTAACAACTCTTCCTCTGTTGTTCCAGGTGGGGATCGGAAGATCGAGTACATGAAGTGGTACAAGCCTCTGGTCTGGTTCTGGATCCTGGTGGGCCTGGCCTACTTCGCTGCTGTCCTGAGCATGATTGGAGACTGGCTCAGAGTGCTGTCCAAAAAGACGAAAGAGGAGGTAGGTGCTGCTCATTAAATTACACTGCCTGTCATTACATTATCTAAAGCAGTGGAAACTAAAAGGTCACTCCTTACTAGACTCATCTCTTACCCTACCCACCTTTCTTCCGTGTCTGTTTTGCTATTATGCCATGTTGATGCCCCTGTCTGGAGCCCTTGAGACACTCCCGACAGACAGCTGTGTGTGAGAAGTGGTTAGAGATGCAGTCATTAGTGTTCAGGCTGACGTGTTAATAGTGAGCTTACTAAGCTATTTATCTGTACATACAGTATGGATGGATACTGTGGTATTGGCTTCCCATGGAAGGAGCTAGGCTTTTGTCTGAAGGGGAATTTGTAGAAGATCCAACAACTTTGATGTAATGCACCCCTTCCACCCTCCTGTCTCTAATGACTCTCCATCTTTGTGTAATTGCAGGTGGGGGAGTTCAAGGTCCATGCGGCTGAGTGGAAGGCCAACGTGCGGGCCGAGTTCCGAGAGACGCGGAGGCGGCTGAGTGTGGAGATCCATGACAAATTGCAGCGGGCCGCCACCATCCGCAGCATGGAGCGCAGGCAGCTGGGCCTGGAGCAGAGGGCCCACTCCCTGGACATGCTCTCCCTAGAGAAGAGGGCTGTGTTTGCCAGCCTGGACCAGGGCCGCTTCAAAACCTCCTCCCAGGAGAGCATCGACACCAAGCTGAATAACTTGAGGTCGAAAGGGGCAGGGGATCTTTGTTATGACCAGCGGAGAGGCAGCGAGCAGACACAGCAGGCCTCGTCAGAGGATAATCTCTTCAACCTCCGCTTCCGCTCCCTCACCAAGCTGGCCAAGAGACACAAGAACCGCGACCTGAAGAGGAACATTCCTGAGGACGTGCGGAGGGCCTGTGAGGCGATGGAGAGGAGGAGGGAGGAGGAGGGAGTGGAGAAGGAGGAAGAGGTGGAAGAGGTGGAGATGGGGGAGGAAGAGGAAGGGGGCGAGAGGAAGGAAGGCAATACCAGCTCAACGAATATAGAGTATGCAGACGAATGCTGAGGCCAAAGAAAGAGAGAACGATAGAATGTTGGAAGGAAGAGAGCTTGAGCCCCAGAAAAGTCCCTATTTTGATGTCTCAAATTGTGCCTTGTTGTTTTTTCTTTTCAGAGCACCCTACTTCCTATCCAACCCCACCCCACCCCCAACCGACAAAAAAGCAGACGCAATGTGGGATAGCTTCTCTTTGTTACCCAAGGCTTATGTGAGCAAGTAACCCAGTGAACTCGTGCAGGGTTTCCTAAACCCGGTCTGGGGACCCCCTGGGTGCACGTTTTGGTTTTTTGCCCTAGCACTTCAAATAAGATGAGTTGGTTATTTGAATCTCTGTAGTCCTTGGGTAAAAAACTAAATCAACAATTATTCCTACATTGGTTTTGAAATGTAGCCCAAGGATAATCTACTCATATTTTATAACAAACAACCCCTACACTACACTCTGATTGTATATGATTTTGAAACAAAATTGGTGTTCCAATGCAGTCAACATGAAGTCTAAAAACTTGAAAGCTCAGGGCGAGCTGTCCTGTTTGTTGTAATTTTAACTAAATGAAATGTACTGAATTCACTCTGTACTGTTAGTGGAACTAGAAACAATTAAGGGATTTTAAGGGCTGGGGTCAATCTGATCTCAAAGGAACGATTCAATTTAATCTACTTTTACTGATGAGGTTTTGATGGCCGTTGGACCCAGTTCATTCTGCACATCATAGGAACGATTTATTAGTGTGACATTTTGTTACTTTATTCTGTCATTTAAGATTGATTATGAATTTCATGTTTTTTATTAATTGTATTTTACACAGCATGTCTGTGTACAGTATCTATGTAATATCAATTTCTGCAATTCATTTTTTTCACAGTAAAAGAGAATACAATTATATTTGTCCACCATACGCTACATGTATGTGTTAGTGTTTTTCCCCCACACAATCAGATCAAGTATTGCATTTACCTATACTGAGGCAGGAACTTTACCTTATGGGTTGTAGCCACTTTACAGATGACTAATGTTTTTGGTCCTTTGCTATGTTTTTGTCATTGATGTGCTTCCTGAAGCTTTACCTACTGGGCAAAAACTAGTTGAATCAATGTTGTTTCCATGTAATTTAAACCCCAAAAATCTATGTGATGTCATTGAATGAACGTGAAAAACTTGTTGGATTTGCAAAAGTCATCAACGTAAGGGAATTTCATTTTTTTTCACTCAACTTTGAACCTAAATCCAATGAAATGGTGACACTTGTTGATTTCGAAACTAAACGTTGAACTGACGTCTGTGCCCAGTGGGTACTCATTAATCAAAAACACTAATTATGTGAATGGTGGTAACAACTTTTACTCTGTCAAATACAATTACATAATGGTTTTAGGTATGAATGAGCTAGCCTCTCCATTATTTAATAAGGGAACACATGATTATTGGATTTTTGGAAGTCTAGTTATGTTCCTCTACTGTGGAACATTGAATTCTGTCTTTGGTCCCTCTGGTCTTCTGCATAGTCAAAGAAGGAACAGATGCTGCCGGGACTTAGGCTTACTCATCATATCAACAACAACAACAATATCATATTGGATTGACTGAAAAGCTTGTAGTCTTGATAATGAATAATTTAAGTATTGGTTGTAACCTCTATTTCTTGAATTCTATCATAAAAATGGCTTACCATGATAATGACCTTTCTAAGAACCAGAGTGGTTTTCCTTGCTCAGTCTTTTTTGTGCAAACATTACATCAAATGAAGTGAGTGCCTTTCTGGGAATAAATATCACTAAGGAAAATTAAGCTGATGTTGTGAAATGGCTTCTTATCACTCGTGTCATGTGAGACTCCCAGAAGTCTCTTAAAGTCCCCAACCGCCATTATTTCCAAACTTGTAATTAACAGACTTAAAGAGACCATAATTAGATTTTCTGCTGAAGGAAATGATCAGATTTGACTTCTAGAATAGATTTACTAAGCTAGCTTTGCTTTCTGGTCACAGTTTTTTTTATATTGTATTTGAAAATCAACAAAAAAACATACATAGATGAAAACAATAGACAACTTAACATTTACATACATTTCAACAAACATTAATGACATCACACTTGCTCAGACCCACATATTCCCAACGTATCCACACCCAATGTTGTTTTTTCATTGCTTGTAAGACCCATATGACTTCAGATTGTGTTATGTTGTTTCTGTCTGTAGACAGATTTTTTTCAATATTTCAATAATTCCGGTCACATTGTTGAGTGAGTGAAGTAAATCCAGGAAAAATTGAGATATATCTACTGCATGACGGCAGGTAGTGAGGCGGCAGTTAGCCTAGTGGTTAGAGCGTTTGGACTAGTAACCGAAAGGTTGCAAGATCAAATCCCCGAGCTGACAAGGTAAACATCTGTCGTTCTGCCCCTGAAAAAGGCAGTTAACCCACTGTTCCTAGGCCGTCATTGTAAATAAGAATTTGTTCTTAACTGACTTGCCTAGTTAAAATTTAAAAAAAAATGACCATAGCCTATGCCTGATGTAAGTATACTGCTGTGTGTGGGGACTTTTTAAAGACACACAGACATTCTGTGTTTAGGGAATCTTCCTGGGGTGTTCCTGAAACACATTATTAATTGGATTTGAACGGTGGATTCCCGGCAGTCTATTATCACTCTCATGCTGTACTGCATGTGAAAGATGCTGCAGAACAACATCTACAAACCGAAAGGAGGGCCTTGTGAGGAACCAGAGAGAAAAAGTAGAGAAGATGGTTTGAAATGAATTAGCTTAGTAGCTTACGTTATACAAGTTCAGCCTTTACAAAACAAATGATAAGGGATCTACAAGATACCAGTTAAAAGAAACAGCTTAATGCTAAAGAAATAACAACATAATAATGTGTAATATGTTACATAGGTAACGACAGAAAGAACATCTCCTGACATTGTGCAGAACATCGCTAACTGCTGATAATACTCTGGACCCCAGTGCTCTGACTGTGTCTCTTACAAGCAGCTTGGGTCACTTGTGGTGTCTCATGCTGGATCCAGTAAAACCTGCTGACTGCAACAGAAAGGGAATTAATCAAGACACTGAATAGAATAGGGAGAGAAAGCCATACCTGGGGCGGCAGGTAGCCTAGTGGTTTGAGCATTGGATTAGTAACCGAAAGGTTGCAAGATCGAATCCCCGAGCTGACAAGGTAAAAATCTGTCGTTCTGCCCCTGAACAAGTCAGTTAACCCACTGTTCCTAGGCTGTCATTGAAAATAAGAATTTGTTCTTAACCGACTTGCCTAGTTAAATAATAAAAAAACATTCTATCTAATAGAAGGGGTTGGGTTATCAGAGAGGTGGGGGCTGCTGCTGCCTTCAAGGTTGAAGCGTCCTCCACTTGCCTGCCTTCCCTTGTCTCTTTCCCTCCACTGATAAACCAAGATGAATTGGCTGGTGCTCTTACAACATTTATTTACGTCTTGAAACGGTAATCAATGGTAACAATGAAGCAGTAGCAGGTGCCTCGACTAGCCAGGGAAAAGTCCATGTGCTGACAAAACACAATCACCTTGTGGAGATTGGGGAGGCACCTTGGGGAGGCATTTGCTGATGTTATTGGCTGAATAAATAATCTATGGGTGTTAGATCCATTGTAATTATCTGATCATTATTATTAGTAGTTGGCATATAGATCAATTTGATTATCAATGTCTGTCTGTTTTTTTGTCTGCCAATCTAACATTATCTTCTGGTCAGTTCCCTTTCCCTATCAGTTCCTTTGCTTTATCTAGGCTGCAGGCTTAGCTGCTGAGCATAAAGAAACCCAGTGGTTCATGGTGGTATATTTAAGCAATAAGGCCCCAAGGGGTGTGGTATATGGTCAATATACCACGGCTAAGAGCTGTTCTTAAGCATGACGCAACATGGAGTGCCTGGATACAGCCCTTAGTCATGGTATATTGGCTATATACAACAAACCCCCGGACGTGCCTTATTGGTATTATAAACTGGTTACCAACGCAATTAGAGCAGTGAAAATAAATGTTTTGTCATACCCGTGGTTTTCTGTCTGATGTACGACGGCTGTCAGCCAATCAGCATTCAGGGCTCGAACCACCCAGTTTATAATATAGCTTACTTACATGCCAAATAGTCACGTTTAGCATTGAGTAATAATAATAATAAAAAAATCTTTAGGTTCAGACCCTCTTGTCTGTCTGCCGGCATGTTTGTCTGGACCACAGCCTTTTGACTTTCTCCCTGCCATGCATGCTCAGTGTTGGAGCCTGGAGCTCTCTCTGGGGTGAGCCGGACTGAACTCATATTTGGAGTCACAGCTGCACCCCCGGGCCGTGGTCCCAGGTTCCCACAGGGCCACAGGGCTGACCTCACATGACAGGGCCACAGAGTGAGGCATGTGGGAGCATGTGGAAAGGCCTGGTTGACAGCATAACCCATCTAAAATAAAAGGCCAAAGCCTCTGCATGTGATAAACAAATTGCATACTGTGGCAGACTGGAAACAATGACAAATTAATTCAACTATTTCTTGAGACACAGAAAGTGCTTCAGACTCAAAAAGCATAGCAACAAAGTCTTGGAGGTACAATGATGATTTACAGTCTTCTTAGATATTGGTTCAGTCTGATGGGAACACATTTGAAAACTTGCCCCCTAGCTGAATATGAAGCTATGATCTCTGTATGCATTCCACTGCTTATTGTAAAGGAAGTGACTCAATTTTAAAAGGGTCCTTGATTAAAGTCAAACAGAAGTGAATGATATTCATCATGCTAAGTCACTGCAGTGCCGGTGGCTCACGGTTGCTCCTCCATTAAAGGGATGTAAATGACACTGAGGGGATGGGACCATGCATCGGACCAGGGGCTGCAGAGAGAGAAAGAGACAGAGAGAGACAGTCCTTGGGCGTCTCGGACACATTACCAGCAATATGGTGGTGCGTGGCTTTGTCCAGTGGTGTTTCCATGCAAGCCCTCATGAGCACATCCCACCCAGTATTCACCCAATCCTGTTGACTATGCTTTCAGGTTTACTAGTGGAGTGATGGACTGAAAATCCATTCCAACATTCTGATGGAAATATCCATTAGAATTTAGAAAGAGGGAAGAGCTAAAGATGCACCACAAATTGTGATAATATAGGTATCTTTAATTTTACTCAAGTATGACAATTGGGTACTTTTTCCACCACTGAAAACTTAATCTCATGTGCTACAGAAACTCTGCAAACCAAACAATTTCTTTGATTTTCTTCCAGACCTAAAAAGTGGTCTCCTGATGTGGTTTAAACATTGTTATGGGTTTAGAACTTCCAATTTGATCTTTTTTCTATTACAAAAGTGTGACTTTGAGAGTGAAATCCTGAAAGAAATGAGAAGAAACCTGTGAATTTCTGACTCAGTTGACAGCCTCATTCATCTGTTTCAATAGTAGGCCTACTATTAGCCTATTTGCACAGTGCAGCTTAGGTTGGCCTGACTGAATTATCGACATGGGCATTATAATTTTAGGTCATTCAGAGTTGTATATCACTGTTCCTCATATAACATATCCTTCGCCAGGCAGGCCATTTGGGAGATTTTAGACCCCACACATTTTACCAAACGAAAGTCACACTTTTGTTTGGTTACCCACTTCCAGAGGCACCATTACAACACAGCATTAAGGTGTCTATAATAAAATAAATGTGCAAAAACAAATGTAAACATCAATAAATGCATCTTTATAGCTTCCAAAATATTTTTTGCCACGGTGAAGTGCCAAGGAGCCGTGGTGTCTTCAAAACAGCAGCCCGTTACTCATCTAGTGTACAGTGCATTCGGAAAGTATTCAGACCCCATGACTTTTTCCACATTTTGTTACGTTACAGCCTTGTTCTAAAATTGATTAAACATAGTTTTTTCCCCCTCGTCAATCTACACACAATACCCCATAACGACATCACAATACCCCATAACGACATCACAATACCCCATAACGACATCACAATACCCCATAACGACAAAGCAAAAACAGGTTTATAGAAATGTTTTCAAATTTATAAAAAAAAAACAGAAATATCACATTTACATAAGTATTCAGACCCTTTACTCAGTACTTTGTTGATGCACCTTTGGCAGAGATTACAGCCTTGAGTCTTCTTGGGTATGACGCTACAAGTTTCGCACACCTGTATTTGGGGAATTTCTTCCTCTCAAGCTCTGTCAGGTTGGATGAGTAGCGTCGCTGCACAGCTATTTTCAGGTCTCTCCAGCGATGTTCGATCGGGTTCAAGTCTGGGCTCTGGCTGGGCCACTCAAGGACAATTAGAGAGACTTGTCCCAGAGCCACTCCTGTGTTGTCTTGGCTGTGTGCTTAGGATCTGCCACCACCATGATTCACCGTAGGGATGGTGCCAGGTTTCTTCCAGATGTGAGGCTTGGCATTCAGGCCAAAGAGTTCAATCTTGGTTTCATCAGACCAGAAAATCTTGTTTCTCATGGTCTGAGTCCTTTAGGTACCTTTTGGCAAACACCAAGCGGGCAGTCATGTGCCTTTTACTGTGGAGTGGCTTCTCTCTGGCCACTCTACCATAAAGACCTGATTGGTGGAGTGCTGCAGAGTTGGGGGTCCTTCTGGAAGGTTCTGCCATCTCCACAGAGGAACTCTGGAGCTCTGTCAGTGACCATCGGGATCTTGGTCACCTCCCTGACCAAGGCCCTTCTCCCTCGATTCATCAGTTTGGCCAGGTGGCCAGCTCTAGGAAGAGTCTTGGTGGTTCCAAACTTCATCCATTGATGAAGGCCACTGTGTTCTATGGGACCTTCAATGCAGCAGAAATGTTTTGGTACCCTTCCCCAGATCTGTGCCTCGACACAATCCTGTCTCAGAGCTCTACGGACAATTCCTTCGACCTCATGGATTGTTTTTTGCTCTGACATGCAGATGTCGACTGTGGGACCTATACAGTACCAGTAAAAGTTAGGACACACTTACTCATTCAAGTTTTTAGTTTTTTTTTTTCTTCATTGCATAATAATAGTGAAGACATCAAAACTTTGAAATAACACATATGGAATCATGTAGTAATCACCTCCAGACTCTTGGCATTCTCTCAACCAGCTTTATGAGGTAGTCACCTGGAATGCATTTCAATTAACAGGTGTGCCTTGTTAAAAGTACATTTTTGGAATTAATTTTCTTGTTAATGCGTTTGAGCCAATCAGTTGTGTTGTGACAAGGTAGGGTTGGAACACAGAAAATAGCCCTATTTGGTAAAATACCAAGTCCATATTATGGCAAGAACAGCTCAAAAAAGCAAAGAGAAACGACAGTCCATCATTACTTAAAGACATAAAGGTCAGTCAATCTGGGAACATTTCAAGAATTTGAACGTTTCTTCAAGTGCAGTCGCAAAAACCATCAAGCGCTACGGTGAAACTGGCTCTCATAAGGACTGCCACAGGAAAGGAATTGAGATGGTTTGGGATGAGTTGACCGCAGAGTCAAGGAAAAGCAGCCAACAAGTGCTCATCATATGTGGGAACTCCTTCAAGACTGTTGGAAAAGCATTCAAGGTGAAGCTGGTTGAGAGAATGCCAAGACTGTGCAAAGCTGTCATCAAGGCAAAAGGTGGCTACTTTGAAGAATCTCAATATAAAATATATTTTGATTTGTTTAACACTTTTTTGGTTGCTACATGATTCCATATGTGTTATTTCATAGTATTGATGTCTTCACTTTTATTCTACAATGTAGAAAATTTAAAAAATAAAGAACCCTTGAATGAGTAGGTGTGTCCAAACATTTGACTGGTACTGTCGATAGGTGTGTGCCTTTCAAAATCATGTCCAATCAATTGAATTTACCACAGGTGGACTCCAATCAACTTGTAGAAACATCTCAAGGATGATCACTGGAAACAGGATGCACCTTAGCTCAATTTCAAGTCTCCTAGCAAAGGGCCTGAATACTTATGTAAAAAATATATGTTTTTTTATTTTTGTACAAAAAAATTCTACAAATCTGTTTTCGCTTTGTCATTATGGGGTATTGCCTGTGGATTGATAAAAACATTATTTAATCAATTGTAGAAGGCTGTAACGTAACAAAATGTGGAATAAGTCAAAGGGTCTGAATACTTTCTGAATGCACTGTATATATAAGTCATTGGGTCTAGCCAGGTAGTGAGCCTAGGCGTCACAATTCTCTGTCACTGTGAGGGTGTTGGTGAATGGAAAAATGCGGAGTCAGGCGCAGACACAGATATGAGTAATAGTCCAAATTTACTCAAAATAAAAGTAAAGTTCCAAACAAGGAACAAACACAATATTCCAGAGCACTAATACACGAACCCACATGACAAACAATAACGCACAAAACAGAGAGGGAAGTCAGAGAGTTAAATTAGGAACATAATTAATGGAATGGAAACCAGGTGTGTATGATCAAGACAAAACCAAACGAAAATGAAACATGGATCGGTGGTGACTAGAAAGCCGGTGACGTCGACCGCCGAACGCCACCCGAACAAGGAGAGGGACCAACTTCGGCCGAAGTCGTGACAGTCACTAAAATGAAACACGTTTCTAAAATGAACCATATGCAACTAACAATACACAGAGCTGATTCATGCAATCAATGTTATAGCATTAAATTAATTGAGTCAAATTAGAGCAGAGGTGCCAAGTTGGAAACCCAAGCATACAATGTGTTGTGTAATTAAACTTACCATTAAACCATAACGTATATCAAAGAATACTACTCTGAAATATGAGGACTACAGGATGTATCCATTTAAAAACAATTGAATGTATTACAAAAATGCATTAAGATGCAGTTATCAAAGAAGTACATACCATGAATCGTCAATGTAAAAAGATACAAAAAATGTCAGGAACAGGGATCATCAACTAACGTTAGATTCAGCCGCAGGCCGATTTTTTCTTGAATGATGGTCGAGGGGCCTGAACATAATTACAAACTATTTGTAGACTGCAAATTGACTGCAAGAAGCCCAAACAGATATCTTTGTCTAAAACATAATAATATCAAACCTTAATTAAAATAACGTGGAGCTGATTTCCTGGTGTTTTTACAGTCTTCCAACAATGGAAATGATTGAATTGAAAAAAAAACAAAAAAAACTTGCGGCCCAGTTGGGGAACCTTGGTCTAGAACACAGAATACACCACAACCATGGCGATAGAACGTATAGCCAGGATATTTGTAATTACAAATGACTCAAATTGAACAGAGCAAAAAATCCTACCTCCCCCCTCCTTGCTTGTTCTGCCCACTCTTGCTAATTTGTTCCCATTGGAAACGACAGGCTGTGGTCAATCTTGGTTAAGTTATAAAAATCTTTGGTAATACTAAGTGTACTTTGTGTAGTAAGCTGTTTGTAGCCCATGTGCCTCACCCTAATAATGTGGTCCCTTTCCCCCTTATAACTTAACATTAGAGAAATGTCATCATCGAATATTGTAAGAGTTTTCCTTGACTGCTTATATGCCCCCTTTATTTATCCTAAGGTTCTGACTTGGTGTACAGGGAGAAAACTGTAAGAATGGCCCATGTTCTGTATTCTGGCGCTCTACATTTCAAAAGTGCTGAATAAATAGTTATACTGACTATGTCTTAGCTCGCTCATTAATGTCTTAATCGAAATTACGGATTGCCTCTTGTTCCACTCCAATGTTCCCTTATCCATAGTTTGTAAATCTCAATTGTCAGTAGAAACCACATTTGTTTAAGCAAGTCAGCCATATCAGCTATGTTTTAAAAAAGGCAGTAAATGAGGCTGAATTAGGACTAGGCGATATGTCCAAAATATTATATCATGGTATTTAAAAAAAAAAAGGACGGTATGACGGTATTTTTTGTTTTTTAATAATAAAAGTTGTACATTTGCTTTATGAGTAGTGAGTGATCCTAGGGGGGCAACACATACATTCTAAGTGATTTCAATTAGGCTTTCTCCATTCTGATTATTTTATACTGTTCAATTCAACTTCAACCATAACAAATTTCAGCACTTTTATAATTTCTGCATTTCCTGCACTCAATTGCAGTGGTGGAAAAAGTACCCAATTGTCATACCCGAGTAAAAGTAAAGATACGTTAATAGAAAATTACTCAAGTAAAAGTGAAAGTCACCCAGTTAAATACTACTTGAGTAAAATTATTTTGTTTTAAATATACTTAAGTATCAAAAGTAAATGTAATTGATAAAATGTACTTAAGTATCAAAAGTAAAAGTATAAATAATTTCAAATTCCTTATATTAAGCAAACCAGATGGCACCATTTTTATTTTTTAAATTTTATTTACGTATATCCAGGTGCACACTCCAACACTCAGACATGATTTACAAACAAAGCATTTGTGTTTAGTGAGTTCCCCAGATCAGAGGCAGTAGATGACCAGGGATGTTCTCTTGATAAGTGCATGAATTGGACCATTTTCCTGTCCTGCTAAGCATTCAAAATGTAACAAGTACTTTTAGGTGTCAGGGAAAATGTATGGAGTAAAAAGTACAGTATTTTCTTTAGGAATCCAGTGAAGTAAAAGTTGTCAAAAATAAAAATAGTTAAAAAAACGACTTAAGTACTAACCGAAAGTATTTTTACTTAAGTACTCTACACCACTGCTCAATTGAGATAATTTCCACACTGCCACGTAGGGCTGAACAATATGGGCAAATAATCTAGGACTTATTTTTCACTAAATGCCGGGGTGGCAGGTAGCCTAGTGGTTAGAACGTTGGACTAGTAACTGAAAGGCTGCAAGATCGAATCCCCGAGATGACAAGGTAAAAATCTGTCATTCTGCCCCTGAACAAGGCAGTTAACTCACTGTTCCTAGGATGTCATTGAAAATAAGAATTTGTTCTGAACTGACTTGCCTAGTTAAATAAAAATGTTGCGATTTGACTTGCAAATTAGAACAAAAATGTTGGAATCATGGAAATAGAATGACTATTCTAATTCTGTAGTTAGAATATAATAGTGGGCACTTTGTATACAGTGTTGTTTGAGATGACAATTAATTAAAATGCCAGGGAGGAGTTATTGTGACAGGGTGGGAACTAAAGCGCTGATAAGTGTTTCCTAGGGGTCCCTATAAGCTTTGGCTACATCGAATCCTTAAGCTGACTAGGTGGAGAAAAAAACCTGTAGATGTGCCCTTGAGCAAAGCACTTAACCCTAATTGCTCCTGTAACTTGCTCTGGATAAGAGCGTCTGATAAATGACTAAAATGTAAATGAGGAAAATAGGATTTGGCCTCCTGTATGTTGTTATCTGGCTATGCTTCATGCCATGGGCTTGTTCATTTAGCTGACATAATATGCTTATAAGTCCCGTGCCATTATTTTACAGTGCCTTCGGAAAGTATTCAGACCCCTCGACTTTTTCCACATTTTGTTACGTTATAGCCGTATTCTAAAATTGATTAAAAAAAATTACATTCTCAGCAATCTACACACAATACCCCCTAATGACAATGCAAAAACAGGTTTTACGATTTTTTTTGCAAATGTATTAAATATAAAAACAGAAATAACTTATTTACATAAGTACTCAGACCCTTTGCTATGAGACTAGAAATTGAGCTCAGGTGCATTTCCATTGATCATCATTGAGATGTTTCTACAACTTGATTGGAGTACACCGGTGATATATTCAATTGATTGGACATGATTTGAAAAGTCACACACCTATCTATATAAGTTCTCACTATTGACAGTGCATGTCAGAAAAAACCCAACAATGAGGTCGAAGGAATTGTCCATAGAGCTCCGAGACAGAATTGTGTCGAGGCACAGATCTCGGAAACGATACCAAAAAACGTCTGCAGCATTGAAGGTCCCCAAGAACACAGTGGCTTCCACCATTCCTAAATGGAAGAAGTTTGGAACCACCAAGACTCTTCCTAGAGCTGGCCACCGGGCCAAACTGAGCAATCGGGGGAGAAGGGCCTTGGTCAGGGAGGTGACCAAGAACCCGATGGTCACTCTGACAGAACTCCAGAGTTCCTCTGTGGAGATGGGATAAATTCCCGAAGGACAACCATCTCTGCAGCACTCCACCAATCAGGTCTTTATGGTAGTGACCAGACAGAAGCCGCTCTTCATTAAAAGGCTCGTGACAGCACGCTTGAATCTTGAAACCAAGATTGAACTCTTTGGCCTGAATGCCAAGTGTCACATCTGGAGGAAACCTGGCACCATCCCTACGGTGAAGCACGGTGGTGGCAGCATCATGCTGTGGGGATATTTTTCTGCGGCAGAGATTGGAAGACTGGTCAGGATCGAGGCAAAGATGCACGGAGCAAAGTACAGAGAGATCGTTGATGAAAACCTGCTCCAGAGAGCTCAGCACCTCAGACTGGGGTGAAGGTTCTCCTTCCAACAGGACACCGACCCTAAGCACAAAGCCAAGACAACGCAGGAGTGGTTTCGGGACACGTCTCTGAACGTCATTGAGTGGCCCAGCCAGAGCCCAGTCTTGAACCTGATCGAACATCTCTGGAGAGACCTGAAATTAGCTGTACAACAACGCGCCCCATCCAACCTGACAGAGTTTGAGAGGATCTGCAGAGAGGAATCAGATAAACTCCCCAAATGCAGGTATGCCAAGCTCGTAGCGTCATACCCAAGAAGACTCAAGGTTGTAATCACTGCCAAAGGTACTTCAACAAAGTACTGAGTAAAGGGTCTGAATACTTATGTAAATGTTATATTTGCTAACATTTCTAAAAGCCTGTTTTAATTTGTCATTATGGGGTATTGTGTGCAGATTGATGACACACAAAAAAACTATTTAAGCAATTTTAGAATAAGGTTGTAACATAACAAAATGTGGAAAAAATCAAGGGGTCTGAATACTTTCCGAATGCACTGTATATATATTTTTTTATAGTAAGAAGAATATAATTGAACTTAGCTGGATAAAATAGAAAGGATATTTCTCCCATTCTTGAGTTAGTGTGCATATGAAGTGATCATAGTTGAGCATAAAAGTGATCATTTACAACAGGTCCTATAAACTAGATTTAGAGTTATTTGGCAACTTTGGTTGTGAATAATACAAACCTTACAATGTCTTAAATCTAAAAATATATGGGCTGCATGGTGCAACTATAGGCTATTGATGATTTGAGAAAGTAAAAAAAAGAAAGAAAAAAAGCTTACACTCGGTTCCTTGCCTCAGGCATCACAGCTGTTCTCTCATCAAGTGATCACATTTTCACCTATCAGACTATTCTCAATTAAATTTTTCCTTTACTAATATGTAAAATTAGTTTTGATTTAGAATGTCCCATTATCAAATGGGCAGGAAAAGGGCCAGGGGAAAAATATACGTCATCCCTATGCACGCGAATAGCGAGTGAAGGCCACACGCTTTCCAGCCGGTCCGCTTCTCAATGCTGCTGGATAGCCTACTTTGGTTTTATCGAGGAGTATGAGCAGCTGAGAAATAAACATAAGAACACATATCACTCCACGCGTGAATCACTGTTTGAGGAGCATGCTCTCGCTGCGCAACAGATGATATTCCGCCCAAGCGCTGTATGCCATGGGCTCCAACCCTGTTGCTGCAGCTACCCAGTGCTTAATTTGGGAAACCAAGTGGAATCTGTTCAGGAATATCGACAGTAACAGGTTTTTGCAACGAAACATATTTCACTAAACTGTTGACAGCCCCTCTGCACGCTCGAGAAAGGAATAAAGGAGAGAGGAGATGGAAATGCATGGTGGTGAGATATTCTGTACTTTCCGACCTTAAGATCACTGACGTCATGATTTGAACTTGCTTTTCCCCCCTGAGTTTCCAGTTGGAAAGCACTTGAAAGCGCCATTAGTTCCTTAGAATAATTGTGAACTTGAAAAGGTGCTCGCGTGCGCACTCTGCAGGGAGAGACGTCATACCTAAAATGAGAACAGCTCGAGAGGCAGCCTTTCGTATATACTCTATAGGGAACAATTTGGTGGTGGTGGAATAAATGAAATTGCTTAAAGACATTTAGCATGGAGAAATCCATACGTAATAGCCATTTTGTTTTTCATTACACAATTTACTACAGTAGGCTGCATAAAATAGATGAAGAATAAACAACATGTAAAGTAGGCTGCATGAGCAGGTCAAATGTTTCAATCATAAAAAGCATACTCAAATCTGTAGCACTCCTCAGAAGTGAATTGTGATCGGATTGCATGCACCACACAGCCAGGTATAGGCACTCTGTTCCTCTTCCCCAAGTGTCCTCTTGCCCACATGGTGAATTGCCTATAGGCATTCAATCTGTAAAGACTGAAATATGCATAATGATTATTAAGTGCGCCCTTATTGTAAGAAATTCACGAGGTCCTTACAATAGAATACTTGATTGTAACAGTAATCAAAAGTATGGTAATAAGATGATAGCTAATTATAGATTATCAGACTGTGCGCGATCTTGGAATAGATGCAAGGTAGCCTCGAAAAAAATAGGCACTGAAACTGGATTGTGTCACGATCTGTAAAATGTCAAACGCTCCTGTCATTACAGTCGCCAGCAAAATACTTGAATGGTTGTAAACAACTATCTAACTAACAATCTTGGCAACTTGTGGGGGGCGACAATTTACCAGACTTCACTTAGTTATTTCGCTAGCTTTCCTAGCAAACAAACGCACTGCCTCAGATTAGGTTTTGTTTACATTCATTGCCGGTTATGACATATCCACTTTCACTTAATCAATACACATCAATACGATCAAACAGGGCTGTGCCAATGCAGGATAATCTATATTTAGCTAGCTAACTCCTTACTAGCGCTTCTAAAATGTAAACAATGCCTAGTACATTATGGTACCTGCTGTTTATTACACCCAGGTCATGTAGGGCTGCTTATTTGCAACATACCGACACCGTGACAGTGGGCATCGCAACATACCGACACTGTGACAGTGGGCATCGCAGTGCAGTTGCCACAAGTGTATCACTCACAATTGTTCAGCCTGCAGTGTAATCTGTCTACAACTACATTATTTTGCGCAAAAGGACCTGACAGTAATACTAGGGGACAACGACGAACAGGTTCAAAGGAATATGCCAGGGGATGAAAATGGACAGCTTGGATGTGTCGGTCTTCTTCGTTTGTATTCTTCTTCTGCTTCTGTGGGTTTTATGGCGGGCTACAACCCAAAAATGTGTATTGCCGCCACCAGCTGGACAGGTTGAAACCTAAACAAGGTACAAAGAAAATCCATACGTAATTGGGAAACTAACTTAATCCACCCAAATAAACATAGTACATTGACAAAACAAAACTCCCACTTCTTCCTTCTTTCTTTCAAATCTCCATATCTTCCTTCTCAGGCTGTAGGGCTCGAGAGGGAGGTACTGCTTGTGAATATATTCCATGTAGCTCCTTCACCGAGAAATCGTTCAGCCCCAGGAATCGCTCCGCCACATCCACAATGATTTCTATCTTCCTGGACCTGCTCTCCATCTTGGCAGTGGCATTTATCACCATAGCTATAAAGGCCACCTTCTTAACCTTTAAAATGTCTGGCTCCTGCTGGTGAAAGTCAACCCCTGCAGCTTGCAGTGAAGGCCTATCCACCACCATGGACTCTTCTGGTGCACCATTCAAACTCAACCCTTTTCACAGCTGCTGCATATGAAAAGCTCTTGACAGCCCTGATTTTGGCCACCTCATTCTCTTTCACTCTTGCGGTGCATTCGAAAGATGTGGCTTCATGGTTCCCACCACAATTGCAACATATCTCTGTAGTTTATATACCCCAACTGCACTTGAGTAGGGGAGACTCCAAAAAACAAAAAGATCAGATAGACTCTTCACTTTTTCACCATTCACCACACGATTCATCCGAAGTGCTTCAATCACTCCAGGAATAATTTTCATCTCTTCAAAATCGACTTCCCACGAGATGCCAGATATAACCCCCGTGAGGGATGCCCTATTCCGAAGAGACACAAACAACACTTCAAACTTATCAAATTGGTTAAGACACAACGCATGTTCCTTTTGATCCGCATAAGGACAAAAAATCTAAACTAGCCTACCTCTCGTGATCCTCACATCCTTCACTCTACCAAGCACTCTCTCCACCAGTTTAGATAACTCAAATGGTTTCTTCAAGATTGGTACTCTGCTCAGCTGCTCCTCATTAACAAGCCGTACTCCTACTAGATACAAAGGGTCATTCTCATCACTTATCATAATTGTTGCGAACGCCATTATTCCAAAGAAGAGATGTGGGAGAGCTGGTGAAACGAAAGATGGCGGAAGCGGATGATGAAGTAGATTCTGAATACAATGGTGGTAGAATCAAGGAGAATTGGAGTATTGCTTCGTTTTCCATTCTTTTGGACAATAATCCAATTCTCCTTGATTCTACTGCCATTGTTTTTAGAATCCACTTCATCATCCGCTTCCGCCATCTTTCGTTTCACCAGCTCTCCCACATCTCTTTTTTGGTATAATGGCATTCGCAACAATTATATGTGCATTCCGCCACCTACTGTACAGATGGATAAAGATCCAAAAAGGAAAAATTGCGGGGTAAAAAAATTAAAATCCATACAAACTATCAATAACGAAATATTAATTCAACTAAATCAGCCTGCTTTTTTGGTTTTAATCAGCTCCCTACACAGACTATATAAATGCTACAAAATCCACCTTCTTCACAATAAGTGTATCCAGATCCCTTGATTGACATATAACATTTGCAACTGGTTGTGGTGCATCCACCACCATATCTTCTTCAGAACTGTAGGAGATAGGATATTTGCTGTACAGCCCTGATACTTGAGACCTCAACCTCTTTCATCCTAACAGGCCACTCAGGGAATTTCAAAATAGGATCCCCACCACAGTTGTAACATTTTACATTCACAGACTCTTCAATAACATATTCCTTCAGTCTGCAAACACTTGACACATGGCCAAACTTTTTACACTTGTTGCATTGCATCGGGTTTTGCGCGAACATTCTTACAGCGTATCTTGTATATCCCAACTTTACATAGGGTGGTAAATACTCATCAAACATCAATAATACTGTAACATCTGCTTCCAACTCACACCCTCAAACACGTAGATCCCCTGAACGCATCTCACTCTCCAGATCCCAATCACCTGAATTCTAATTTCCTGTTCACACACCTGTATGTCATTATCACACACTATTTAGTTCAGTTCTTTGCATCCCATCACTGTGAGGTATTGCTTGTTTTGTGACACATGGCTTTCAGAGCTCTGGTTTGCCCATGTATGATAGGTTTTGCCTGCCTCACTAACGACTCCTTTTGCCTATTCCCTGCCTGTACTTTAGCCTATCGGATTTCCTGTTATCTACCTATTGCCTGATCTCCCGGACTAAGTTACGAGCCTTTTCCCTGCCTGTACTGTTGCCCTTTTGGACCCCTGTGTATGACCTTCTGCCTGCCCTTGGACCCAGCTACCTGCCTCCTCCTGTGGTCCTTTGCAATCAACACCTGCTGCGCCCTGCGCTTGAAACCAGCTCTCTGTCTGCCCTCGTGTTCATTACAAATACAGATAAACATGGTTCCTTTTTCTCACTCTCCATACGGGTCAAGCAATGTTTATTAACTACTCCTGGAATCAAACTGTCCACTTCATGCGTCAATAATTTTGCGAGCCACAATGCACTCTCCTTTTGCTCTTTAGATACACACGATATCAACACCATACAACTCCTCGTTACTATGACTACACGATATCAACACCATACCACTCCTGGTTACTTTGACTGCATCCATTTTTCCCAACACCTACTTCACCATCCTTGTGACTTCAAATAAACATCAAAATACACATCCTTTTCCAAAGAACATACTCCAACAAGCAACGATTCATCAGACTCATTTTCCACAACAATTTTAGCCATTTTTGTTCCATTCTTGTTCCACTCAACAGACATCCCTGTTGTCCACTCATCTTTCTCGCTAACTGTACTCGACGTGCTGTCAACTTCAAACGACACTTCTGCTTCCGCCATCTTCCCACAACCTACTCCGCTTCTATTTTTTTATTTACCACTGTGTGTTGATGTGCGGGGCTGAGACGCAACATCCCTATCCACAATACTAACCTAATTGACAGAGTGAAAAGAAGGACGCCTGTACAGAATTCAAATATTCCTAAACATATTTACCACAATGCACTAAAGAAATACTGCAAACAAATGTGGCAAAGCAATAAACTTTTTGTTCTGAATACAAAAGCGTTATTTTCAAATCCAACACAACACATTACTCCATACTTTCACACCATATTTTCAAGCATAGTGGTGGCTGCATCATGCATCATGGCTGCATCATGTTATGCGTATGCTTGTATTCGGTAAGGACAAGGGAGTTTTTTAGGATAAAAATAAATGGAATAGAGCTAAGCAAAGGAAATATCCTAGAGGAAAACCTGGTTCAGTCTGCTTTCCAACAGACACTGGGAGACAAATTCACCTTTCAGCAGGACAATAACCTAAAACAGTAGGCCAAATATACACTGGAGTTGCTTACCAAGACAACATTAAATGTTCCTGAGTGGCCCAGTTACAGTTTCGACTTAAATCAGCTTGAATATCTATGGCAAGAGTTGAAAACGGCTGTCTAGCAAGAATTTTGAATAGAATAATGTGCAAATATTGTACAATCCAGGTGTGCAAAGCTCTTAAGAGACATACCCAGAAAGACTCAATACATTAGACAATCTCTAAAATCATGTTTTCACTTTGTCATTATGGGCTGTTGTGTGCAGATGGATAAGAAATGGTTTAATCTGTCAGTAATGTGTGTACCTTTTATTGGTTCTATTGTGTGGACCCCTGGAAGAGTAGCTGCTGCTTCAGCAACAGCTAATGGGGATCCAAATCAAATACAAAATACTATAATATTTATCATATTATTACTTGTAAGAACATGACTCCAGGGTTCTGATTTTGGCTTGCTAATGTGGCCAACAATGAGACTGGAAGTTGATAATGGAAGCATGGGGTGTTATTATTCCCCATATAAAATGCCTATCAGCTCCAACTGTTGTGCTCAAACGTGGATCGTGGAGAAACTGAGTCATCCACCTCTGATAGAAGTGATGCAAAATTGAAATCCAAATCATTAAAAGTGGCACCATGGTGAATGAGTAAATACATATTTTCCCGGTTCTCCTTTTAGCCTTGACATTTATGCCAGTCAATAAATCTAATCCTGACGATGCACATCTGAGATGATCTGAATAGAACCATGACACAAGGCATCAATGGCCAGACTCATTCACTTTAAATTGTGGTGAATTAGGCTATTCGAGTTTATCAGCAGTAGTGGCAGTTCGCTGCCTTATAAACAAGTGATTATTAATTGTTTATAGAACGCTAGTTCACATATTCAGTCTTGTATTTTAACCATTATCTAATTGCTTCTTTAGACTCCTCTCAGCTTTCAGCTCTGTTGAAATCCAGAGCAGTTTTAGTAAAATCACCTGCGAAGATTACAGTCTTTTCATCCATCATCCTATAGAGCCTGTCTTTTATCGCAGTGTCCGAAGGTGATCGAACGAGACATGATAAATCACCTTATCACAACAATCATGGAGTGTGTGTGCGTGTGTCTATATGAGAGGGAGAGAAAGAGAGGCAGCTCCTGAAGGTGTGGAACCTGATCTTATCAACAGGGTCCTGTGGCTTCAGTGGTCTGTACCAGGAGCCGGAAGGTCTACAGGTTTCTCTTAAACCCAAATCAAACGGAAGACGTGCGTCAACCGCGACATTATTGCGCGCGGAAATTTGAGCGTGTCAAATCACACTAGGCGCGCAACTACTGCACACGTTGATCACGTTGATCTATTGTTGACATCATTGTTTACAAAAATTTAGACAGCCCTGCTGGGAATTTGCAGTGAAAACACTTCTTCATGGGTCAGTGAGAGTTCAACTCTGTGTAATAAAAATATGTCTTGATGATTATCTTTCTACAAGTATCTTTACAAACAGAGCATATATTTGTTAGCTAGCTAGCTGTCAATGGGTTCTGATAATACTAGCAAATCAGTGCTTGCCCTTGTGAGTAATAAAAAAACAAGGAATAGCTACATAATAGTACACTTAAGTATTTCTGATTTAACCGTTTGTATATGGAAATAGGATTCCTCTTTTTTTTTTTTTAAACAGCAAATCTTGGCCGACAAATAGAAGGTGTTATATCGGTTTAGGCAGCCCTACCCAACATCTCCAATCTCGTCTCATTAATTGGACTTCAGGTTAGCTGACTCCTGACTCCAATTAGTTTTTGGAAAAGTCATTAGCCTAGGGGTTCACATACTTTTTCCAACCTACACTGTGAATGTTTAAATTATGTACTCAATATAGACAAGAAACATACAATAATGTGTGGGTTATTAGTTGAAGCACACTGTGTTTGTCTATTGTTGTGACTAAGATGAAGATCAGATCAAATTTTATGACTAATTTATGCAGAAATCCAGGTAATTCCAAAGGGTTCACATACTTTTTTTGCCACTGTACACAATCCATGTCTCAGTTGTTTCAAGGGATAAAAATCCTTCTTTAACCTGTCTCCTCCTCGTCATCCACACTGATTGAAGTGGATTTAATAAGTGACGTTAATAAGGGATCATAGCTTTCACCTGCATTCACCTGGACAGTTTATGTCATGGAAAGAGCAGGTGTCCTTAATGATTTGTACACTCAGTGTATACCAAGATGATAGTGGGCTTATAGTGGACCACAATGCCACTATAATAATAATTTGGTGGGTGCTTGTGTTTGTCCTATTTCAAGTGTGTATTATACTCATGTCTGAAATGGAAATGTGTTTTTTGCATATCCCAACTCCTCCTGAGACACCCTCGGAGAGTGGGGTCACGGCCACTACAATGTATGAGGATATCCTCGGGACAAATAAAATGCCAATTTATAACCTGTGGGACAGTATCCATCCAGATTAAATTACATGATTTTGGTAGAAAGCAGCTGTCAGGCAGCTACCTTGTTTAGAGTCTTTGCCTCCAGTGTGTAGTGGCTGCACATATAGACAAGAAGAAGGTGCAGAATACATAAAAATAGAGATCCCACTGCTTTCCCAATGCTGCTACTTGATGGCTTCTGATACCACAGTTTACACGCTGCTCTACTGCCAGTGTTACATTTTACATGAATAAGCAAAAACACTGGCACAGCATGAAGATTGACAGTTATGACAAGGATTTGGTCAAATAAGAATGCTGACCGAGTAAAGTGGTCAAGTTCTATTTTTGGTGCTATTAGTACACATGGTCTCCTGTGAAACACTAGTCTGTAAATGTATTAACAGCAAGACAAAACCTGAAGTGAAAGTGGAATGAAGTTCATCCTTCTGTAGTGTCACGAGGAGGGATGAACGCAGTCACATTAGCCTTGAACGGTTCCTTTCAGAAAAACACGTCTTAGTAATGATAGCCTGGCACAATGATCCAAACCACAGCACTGTATGTATCCACATTGGTATAATCTAACAGTCCTTCACATAATACATTTTGGAACAGAGTCTTGACAAAGCATGAGTCAATATTTGTCACTCACAAAACAGTATGAGTCTCTCTCTTAACTCCTTCAATGTTCTGGTTTGTGGTTGAGTATCACTACACTACACCACCTCCTGACCGTTCCCCTCTCTCCTCCCCTGGAGGAAGTGTACCACCTGTGTGACATTGGCCTTGCCCAGTCTGGTGATGAAACAGTAGAGGAAGGGGTCGGCCAGGCTGTTTAGGGCTGACATGGCCATGCTGATCTTATAAGGCAGGAAAAGCCAGGAGGGGCTCCGACAGTGCTCCAGAAGATCCCGCAGGAGCATAATAACGTGGATGGGTCCGTAGCAGAGCCCCAGGGTGAGCAGCACCACCCCCAGGAGTCTTGACACCCGTCTCCTCTCCTGCTCCTCCGTGGCCCGGTTGGAGCGGACCGCCACACAGATGCCCCGGCAGCAGAACGACACCAGCAGGACAGGAAACAGGAAACCCAGGACAAAGCGAGTCGCGTTGACCTGCACCAGCCTGTCCCTCAGAGGGTACATGTCGAAGCACACAGCCCTTCTGCCCTCCAAGTCGTACGAGTCTATCCAGGTGATTGTGGCCGCGTTGAAGGAGATCACCAGCACCCAGATAGCCACGCTGATCACCACGGCCGTGTTCAGCCTCCTCAGGACTGGGTATTTCAGCGGGTGGACCACAGCCAGGTAACGGTCCAGGGCGATACAGCAAAGCAGCCCATCGCTGGTGTAGAAGTTTGTAAAGAGGAGGATGACAGAGAGGACGCACACAGCCTCCCCGCGAAGCCAGACACCGCACCAATGCAAGTCCACCCACAGAGACAGACCTATGGTGAATAGGAGGTCAGACAGGGCCAGGTTAAACAAATAAACACCCAGCTCGTTCCTCTGTCTGATGTGCTGCCAGGACACATAGAGGGAGAAGGAGTTGGATGGAATCCCGATGATAATGATGACCAGGTACAGAAAGAAAAAGGGTTTCCTCTCCTCAGGGTAGTCAGCTGGATAACACAGTTTGTCTGAGTCATTTGTGGTGGTGAGGCTGAAATTCTCCATTCCAGCAGTGAAATTCATGGCCCCTCACCTTTTGGAAAACAAGGCAATACAACACAACATGACTCTATTTCTAAAGTGTAGCAACAATCCTTTCAAGACTGCATTATTTACCCAAGAAAGTAAACATCCCCCTAGAAGTGTGTATATTCAACATAGCAAGGATATCTCTAAAGCTAATAAGAATCAGTCAGATTTTCTTATAGAAAAAGCCCTACTCACGGTTTATACAGGAGAGTAGCTGATTGGCCCGTATTTCTACTGTAGATTAAAGTCATAACATTAGCTGATGTATCACCCAAACGATAGCCCTCCACACAGACACAGTCCACACAACACGTACTATCATTCAGATGATTGCTCAACGAGCTCAGACAAACAGGAAAAAGAAACCATTGCTTCCTGAGACCTTTACTACCGTATAGATATACATGTATATTGAGTTCAATCCATAACATGACAGACAGAGAGAGGTCTAGTGGACCACACTGTAGCTTTAGTTATACTCTCTATGTTGAGCCAATAACTACATGCTGTCTCTCCCTACAGTATTGGTTTCACAATATAGACTGGTTATATTAGTTTAGCTTGTCTTGACATAATTGTTTGCAGTGTGATAAAGGATTATGAACAAGCCATATTGGGAACTTCCTCATGATATTTATCTAATCCAATTTCCATATATAAGTCAAAAAATGGGTAATGATCCAGAGTGTGTACATAGAGATACTTAGGTTTTCCATATTAAGTAGTTTGTTGTAGAAAATAGGATACTATATCTTCATATTAACAGATACTATTTAAGCATTGTACCTTTACAGGAATATGTGTAAGGGTTTGAATAGCTATACATTTGCATAGAAAACATTTTAACAACATTTTTATAGAGTAGTGGATGCTTAAACAACACACGTACGGTACTATTATAGCCTCACAAGGCATCAGTTGAATATATTGCGGCAAATACGGTTACTTAATTACTCTATCATGGAGGCTACTGTCTACAATGTGAGGTAACACACCTATACAAGAGAAGCTTGTTACAGGTCCCAATTCTAAAAAATTATTTCAAACAAGCATGCTAGCATAAAGCAATTTTTACAGTTTTTATTTTTTTTAAACAAACAGATAAAGCAACACCTCGCGCACAACGCCTCTCCCCTATTTGACCTAGATAGTTTGTGTGTATGTATTGATATGTAGACTACGTGTGCCTTTACATTTTTTTTAATGTAGTTCTGTCCTTGAGCTGTTCTTGTCTATTGATGTTCTGTATTATGTCATTCTGTATTATGTTTCATGTTTTGTGTGGACCCCAGGAAGAGTAGCTGCTGTTTTTGCAACAGCTAATGGGGATCCTAATAAAATACCAAAATACCTCTTTACACAGCCGCTGGAGGAGAAGCCCTGCAGCGCTCCCGTGTGGTGAAGAAGGTGGATGTGGATAGACAGTTCTACACAATACAGCGCTCACTGCCACTGCAGTACGCACCTGCCGGACCCAGTAAAGAGGGTAGACCAAGGTCAGTTAGCGATCCACTGAGATGCAGCAGAGGAGATCAGACCCAATGTAGAAACTATGGTACATCACCACAGACACCAGGCTACAGAGGGTGTCCCGTACGGGCCGACCCAGGGCCGGCCCCATCCACACCAGCACGGAGATAGTGTAGAGGAGGTCTGAGATTGACAGGTTGACCAGGTACACGGCCAAATTGTTGCCATTCCTCATTAGCAGCCAGGCCACCTAGAGAGACAGGCAGTTAGCCGGGGAAGCCTACGAGGAAGAAGAGGGAGTACGCCGCTGGGTATACAGTATGTGGCGGTCCACCCATTTTGTCTTTAATGCAGGGGTCAGGAAGGTTAGAATTGGTCTGATTGCGTGGTGCTACTGTTGGGTCCGTCTTTGCCTTCTCTGAGTTAGATGACTCTGCATGTTCTGTGCTGTAGTCAACTACTCTAATTACATGGTTCAATGAGAAAAGGGATGTTGGGAGCCCCTCTATTCCATGTGAATTCTATGCATGCAAATTCGTTTTCTGGAACTTGTGAGAATGGCTCTACCAGTGTTCTTAGGGCATACACTACTTATTTTTTTAATCAATAACAACATTTTTTGTTCTACATTTAGAATATTGTTAGACTACTAGATGACAATTTAGTGGTTAGTTGAGTAATGGGTATCCAAATATATATGAATATATACTGTAAATGTTACGTATGCATTTGAAGCACATGCATATTTCCCTGTTCCTGTCCCCATGAAGACTTACCTGAAAAGGACAAATTGATAAGTAGGAATGTTATCTGGTTGATTTACCTCTGAAAAGACAGCGGCCCCACAAGCACACGTAATGTAACATAATGGTGTGCATGGATTGTTTAGGAGTGTATTTGTGGAAGGTGATGTGATGTTGTTTTCCTCTTTTGTTTCATTGAGGTAGAGCGGACAAACAGCCTTACTGCATCCACCCACTGTTCTGTCTCCTCTGTCAACATTTGATCACGCAAATTGTTACACTGCAACCATTTCCATGTACTCACAACAGGAGAGAAAAGTTTGGGAGAAGAAAACAGATGGCTCTTGTATTCTTACACAGATGCCTGTCCAACAGTAGACATATTTCTCAGATATGTTTTGTTAAAAGTACATTAGGATACAAAACATGGTCAAACAAAAATTGTGACACCCTATTTGAATGTAAATAATGATAATCTGGATTTTTTTTGATGACATTTGCATCAAACATAATTTATTATTCCACATTTCTGTCTATTGGCATAGTTCAACCACAAAGCAGGACACTATAACCTAATTTCCTTCATGTTTATGATATTAATCTCCTCTATAGCGTTGGATGAAAATAGAAAAAGCTTTCATCATACATAATGGCAGATGTCACAAACCGATGGTTTTGTAGACTGTAAACAAGGTGAAATTAGTGTGAACAGGGCTGTTTTAGCTCTGTTGTAGCTGTTGGAGCCCCAGATGGCTAATACCCCTGATGGTCCATATAGCAGATAATTGAATGTCACTCGCGTAGCAATTATGTCAACCCCTAACTAAATTTAAAATCCCCCCTAAATATATTGTAAACTGAAAGGGAGGAGACTGCGTGAATTTTCTAGGATGTAATATTTGGCACTCTTATCTGCTGTATGAAAATAAAACATTGGTAACATATTGTTCTTCTAGGTGTTTCTTTACTTTTGCTCTCACACAATATTTATTTCGGTGCCAAATTTCTGTCTCCATCAAGGAAAATATTTGCATAAGGGTTTTCCTCAGAAATGCCCTCATTCAAATGGTGAAAGTTCAACGGAGGTACTCTTGTGAATAATGTTTTGATTAGTCCTTTACTCTATTTATGTATTTACATATTAATTACCATCATCCCTGTGCACAATGACAAATAGAACAACTGCTCCCCCAAAAATCCAAGAAAAAACCCATTTGCCTTAATGGTTTTAAAAGTCAAGATTTTATCAGGAATTTCATGGCTTTTGCTCTAGAACCTGCATTCTCTCAAGCACCAGGGATGTGACTGTTTAACTTAGCATCCTAAAGTGAATGTCAAACATTATTAGTCTCTAGCATTTCTTTGTCTTGAATGTCACACGAAATCAGCACTGCAGGTGAGAGAGAACTGTGTGCTGAGAGAGTGAATGGTGAACTCAACAATTAAACATGGGTGGTTTGCAGTTCATACATCATATTTATGTGCATAAAGCACACAAAAAAGGAGAGTTGTTTTTCAAAGGTGACTTTGGGGACCTTATCAGTTGTTATGGTGCAGTCAGAGACAAGAGTAATGAGTACAACAGAATTTGTGCAAACAGTGGGCCACTCATGCAACAGGCTTTTAAGCTGTGCATGAAGCTGTGGGCCAATGTCTCCACGTCACGTTGTGAGAAATCTGAAGCCCTAATACAGCAGCTAGTTAGTGTGGTGGACACCAGCCCACAGATTTGTGCAGAGCTTGACTGCTTGTTGCATGAGTGGCCCAATGTTTTCACAAATTCTGTTGTGCTCACTACTCTTGTCTCTCACTGCATCATAGGAGCTGATGAGGTCCCCATAAAGAAGGCCTACCTAGTGTCTTTGCAGAAGCAGGAGTTCATAGACAGACAGATCAAGGACATGGTGAGCAGCGGCAAGGTCAGACGTTCTACATCCCCCTGGGCCTCACTTGTAGTGCTTGTGAAGAAAAAGGATGGAGGAACAAGGTTTTGTGTTGATTACAGAGGCATCAATGCAAAGAACCCTTTAGACGCCTACCCCATGCCTCAAATTCAGGAAATACTGGAGTCCTTACATGGATCAACAGTATTCAGCACTATCTACCTCAAGAGCAGATACTGGCAGTTGGCCATGGACTCTGACAGCATCCAGAAGATGGCATTTGTTACTCCGGGAGGCTTAATTGAGTTTCTCGCTCTTCCCTTTGGTTTGAAAAATGTTGGAACATTGCTCCAAAGGCTCATGGAAACGGACACACCTATGTAGCATTTCAAATCTATCACCCCCATGATCTTCCCTGCTATAATCTACAATCTCTCTTGCTTGTCTCAGAGAAAGGACTGGAAAAGTTATATTTAGCATTAAAATTGACATTGTGACATTGTGAGTACACAATATACGCTTCAGGAAACATCGCCACTATCTTACTTTTGAGACTATCATTTCCGTGCAATCTAAATCTGATAGGTCTACATAATGTGGTTCTAGATTGCACACATTTGATGTGGATATATTTGATAAATTGCGTTATTCATTAAAAATGCCATTTAGTTGATATCAAATCACAAATGTGCAGGAAAATGCAGGAAGACATGTCTGTATTACAACAGGTTTGATTTGATCAACCCTTTGGCAATAGGTTGATACACTGGCATTTCAGCTTTCAGTTGTAGTAGAGCTCCTGCGATTCTTAGTTTTCCTGTAGATGGCGCTAACTTTCCTCCTAAAATACTGACCGGAAAATACTTACAGCACAGGGTTTAGGCTACTGTTCAGAAATGCTAGGTATGTTGAAATTTGGGTTCCAATATCCAAGGTATGATCCCACTTCTTGTCCAAGACCTCTAATTCACACAGTATATCGAGTAGGGTGAAGAGTTGAATGTGACTCCAACACACAAGGAACAGCAGCGTCACGGCGCAAACGAGGACTGTGGCCTTCCTGTGGTTTCTATCCTCTATGTAAACACTCTCCCTCCTCTTCCACAGGGCTCTTATGATGTTACAACTGCAGGAAACAATCACCACAACAGATTGAATAAAGTCCACAATGTTCATCAGGAGGTTGTGGGTCAGCTTCCAAGATTCCCCAGAGTTGTCAGGATACTCCAGAATACACACCATTGTCTGAAGTTCATCAACAAACATCACCTTTCTGTGAATCGTCGCCAGCACCCCCATCAGCAGACCAAACAGCCACAGGATGAGGCAGACCACCAATGCGTAGCACTTCCTCCTCAGCCAACTGGCCCTTATGGTCCTCACCAGCGCTAAGTAGCGGTCCACACTAACCATTGCCAACAAGTAGATGCTGGTATAGAAGTTGACCAGGATAGACTGATTGACTATGTGTCACAGGAAGTCTCCATACGGCCAGTTGTGGTTGTTGAGGATGTTCATGTCCTAGAAGGGCAGGCGGGCCAGGAGGAGCAGGTCAGTCAGCACCAGGTTTCCCAGGTATATCTCTGGTACCTCTGGAGATGGAAAACCAGAAGGATGAAGCCATTACCCAGCAGCTTCACAACACACAGGGTAAAGATGTAGGGAGGGACGATGCTGTAGACCAGAATCCATTCTGTTGTGGAGAGGAGTCTAGATGGTGGGAAGTACTGTGCTAATGTTTTCTGACAGTAGCATTGCCATGGAGATCACCAGCTCTGTGGTCATAGGAAAATATCTTATCTGTGCTTATTATTCACTAAGAAACAACAATATTAATGTAAATATTGTGACTCTGAAGTTGGATACTGTATTTGGCATGGAAATAGAAGCCAAGGGGGAAACACTGTAATTAATCTCCTGAACATTGTAGCCAGATATCTTTCAAAAATGTATGCTGAAGTCCAAACTCTTCAAAACTCCCTTGTAGGGTTACCGTATTCCAGTTAAGCTGTGATTGCTTAAGTATGCAGAATCCACATACATGTTTAGTATTTCTGGTGTTGTTTGACAAAAGAGGGATTTAGCATGATGTTTTAATAAAGACATGACAGGAGTCCTTGGAGTAATTGATCACACATTTTTTTATTACTATTTCTTCTAAAATGTGATTTAGTAACTCATGAAAGATTTATCATGTGCGACTCTGAGTAGAACATTCTTAAAAATACAGATGGCTGATCAAACAACTATGCTTTCTTCTTGTCAAGTTGAATAACCTCTAAAAAGTGGCAGTCAGTGTGTTGGTCTATCAGTATTAATTTGTACTAAATTACTTTAGTCTCTATATAATTACTTTATTCAGATGCCTGGCTCACAAAGCCATCTTTTTGAATGTCATGTAATAAATTGCTTACGTAGTGTTAATTTAGTTTTGAAAGGAGTTTTGTAGTGTTGTTCATCTTTAAGCTACTCACTGAGTTAGGGAGAGATCTGCTGGAAAGTTTGGTTCTGTATACAACATTCTTTGACAACCTTGTCCCATCGTGTATGTCAACTTGTTTATAAGCCACTTTCAGTTTGCCTCCTGAAGCGCCAAAGGTTAGATCAGAATGTACGAATACTCAAGAGAGAACATGTATTTTGTCAAGCGAACAGCTTGTTTGCCAAGTGTATAAACCCATTTAAGTGTACAAACCCATTTAAGTGTACAAACCCATTTAAGTGTACAAACCCACTTTCCTTTTAGAATTATTTTAGAACATTATTATAACCTCTATGAAGTGGTCCGGAGCTTTTTGGCAGAGGTGTAAGAACACACATACATAACTGTAGGCCGAGGGCCAAGTAGCTGGCTTGATCTATGATTTCCTTTCTGTCCCCCCTTTCTTTCGAGTAGATTTAAACTTAATCATTGAACAGCCTCTGTTTATATTTCATCATGAGTCGTTTCAAAGTGAATAACATTTTATTTGTCCCGTGCGCCGAATACAACAAGTGTAGACTTTACCGTGAAATGCTTACTTATGAGCCCTTTCCCAACAATGCAGTTAAAAAGTAAGAAAGTTAACAAATAGATAAAAATAAAATAGCATCACAATAAAATAATGTTTCTGGATTATAGAGTGTAATGGTAATGCATATTTTTACAGAAACATTCTATAGGTACTATACACTGAGTGTATAAAACATTAGCAACACCTGCTCATTCCATGACAGATTGACCAGTTGAAACCAGGTGACAGCTATGATGCCTTATTGAGCTCACTTGTTTAATCCACTTCAACCAGTGTAGATGAAGGGGAGGAGACAGGTTAAAAAAGTATTTTTAAGCCTTGAGAAAATTGAGACATGGATTGTATATGTGTCATTCAGAGAGGGAATTGGCAAGGCAACATAATGAAGTGCCTTTGAACATGGTAAATGCCAGACGCACCGGTTTGAGTGTGTCAAGAACTGCAACATTGTTGGGTTTTTCACACTCAACAGTTTCCCGTGTGTATCAAGAATGGTCCACCACCCAAAGGACATCCAGCCAACTTGACACAACTGTGGAAAGGATTGGAGTCGATATGGGCCAGCATCTCTGTGGAATGCTTTCACCTTGTAGAGTCCATGCCCCCACAAATTGAGGCTGTTCTGAGGGCAAAAGGGGTGCAACTAGGAAGGTGTTGCTAATTTTCTGTACACTCAGTGTAGGCCCATGCTTTAGGTCCACTTAATATGTGTCTGTCTTATTTCACTCTGGTTCATTTCTACATAGACCAAAACATCCACTTTAGTGTACATAACAGATATATACAGTACAGACTACACCCCTCTGATCTTTCCCTTCTTTGGCACTCCAAAAACCATCAGTCATAGTCTCTGTAAACATACTTAGCTTCTCAACTTAAAGGCTGGTCTGTTATACTGTAAGGCCGATATTCATCACAACAACCAATGTCTGTTTGCTGGCTAGACATCATCTTAGAGTTGAATAAGAATGTACTCTATATCCCCTTCTCACACATTATGACAATGTGAGGGTATATTTGGATTGTTACTCTGACCTGTCAATAACTACATTCAATCATTTCACATGGAATTGTGCATGGTAAGTACCAAACAAGTCATTGCAATCTTTATTGTGCAGTTTAGCTATTCAATAACTATTCCACAGTATTGGTCAGAAAAACATTCACTTATCATATAAAATAGATTATTATCAAGGACTTTACAGATGTTTTATTTGTATGAATGAATAAAAATGTCTAAACCATATAAAATCTAAAATCACTGAGAAACCTTTTTGAGATACAGGTATACCAGTGACTCGCTCAATAAGGAAGTGGTCAGATGACGCGGATGCTACGCTACAGGACTGTTTTGCTAGCACAGACTGGAATATGTTCCAGGATTCATCCAATGGCAGTGAGGAGTATACCACCTCAGTCATTGGCTTCATCAATAAGTGCATTGACGACATCGTCGCCACAGTGACCGTACGTACATATCCAAACCAGAAGCCATGGATTACAGGCGACATCTGCATCGAGCTAAAGGCTAGAGCTGCCGCTTTCAAGGAACGGGACACTAATCCGGACGTTTATAAGAAATCCCGTTATGCCCTAAGACGAACCATCAAACATGATAAGCGTCAATACACAATTAAGATTGAATCCTACTACACCGGCTCTGACGCTCGTTGGATGTGGTCAGGCTTGAAAACTATTACGGACTACAAAGGGAAACCCAGACGCGAGCTGCCCAGTAACGCGAGCCTACCAGATGAGCTAAATGCCTTTTATGCTCGCTTTGAGGCAAGCAACACTGAATCATGCACAAGAGCATCAGCTGTTCTGGATGACTGTGTGATAACGCTCTTGGTAGCCGATGTAAGCAAGACCTTTAAACAGGTCAACATTAACAAAGCTGCAGGGGCAGACGGATTACCAGGACTTGTACTCAAAGCATGCGCAGACCAAATGTCAAGTGTCTTCACTGACATTTTCAACCTCTCCCTGAGTCTGTAATACCTACATGTTTCAAGCAGACCACCATAGTCCCTGTGCCCAAGGAAGCGAAGGTAACCTGCCTAAATGATTACCGCCCCGTAGCACTCACGTCGGTAGTCATGAAGTGCTTTGAAAGGCTGGTCATGGCTCACATCAACAGCATCCTCCCGGATACCCTAGACCCACTCCAATTTGCATACTGCCACAACAGATCCACAGATGACGCAATCTCAATCGCACTCCACACTGCCTTTTTCCACCTGGACAAAAGGAACACCTATGTGAGAATTCTGTTCATTGACTACAGCTCAGCGTTCAACACCATAGTGCCCATGAAGCTCATCACTAAGCTAAGTACCCTGGGACTAAACACCTCCCACTGCAACTGGATCCTGGACTTCCTGACGGGTAGGGGGTAGGCAACAACATGTCTTCTACGCTGATCCTCAACACTGGGGCCTCTCAGGGGTGTGTCCTATACTCCCTGTTCATCCACGACTGTGTGGCCAAACACGACTCCAACAGGATCATTAAGTTTGCTTACGACACAACAAGGGTAGGCCTGATCACCAACAACGATGAGACGGCCTCTACGGAGGAGGTCAGAGAACTGGCAGTGTGGTGCCAGGACAACAACCTCTCCCTCAATGTGAGCAAGACAAAGGAGATGATTGTGGACTACAGGAAAAGGAGGGCTGAACAGGCTCCCATTAACATCGACGGGGCTGTAGTGGAGCGGGTCGAGAGTTTCAAGTTCCTTGGTGTCCACATCACCAACAAACTATCATGGTTCAAACACACCAAGACAGTCGTGAAGAGGGCACGACAACGCCTATTCCCCCTCAGGAGACTGAAAAGATTAGGAATGGGTCCCCAGATCCTCAAAAGGTTGTACAGCTGCACCATCGAGAGTATCCTGACCGGTTGCATCACCGCCTGGTATGGCAACTGCTCGGCATCTGACCGTAAGTCGCTACAGAGGGTAGTGTGTATGGCCCAGTACATCACTGGGGCCAAACTTCCTGCCATCCAGGAGCTATATGATAGGCGGTGTCAGAGGAAAGCCCATCAAATTGTCAGAGACTCCAGTCACCCAAGTCATAGACTGTTTTCTCTGCTATCACATGGTAAGTGGTACCGGAGCGCCAAGTCTAGGACCAAAAGGCTCCTTAACAGCTTCTACCCCAAGCCATAAGACTGCTGAACAATTCATCAAATGGCCACCGGACTATTTACATTGCCCCCCCCCCCCCCCCCCCCCATTTGTTTTGTACACATCTGCTACTCGCTGTTTATTATCTATGCATAGTCACTTCACCCCTACCTACATGTACAAATTACCTCAACTAACCTGTACCCCCGCACACTGACTCGGTACCGGTACCCCCTGTATATAGCCTCGTTATTGTTATGTTATTGTGGTACTTTGTATTATTTTTTACATTAGTTGATTTGGTAAATATTTTCTTAACCTCTTCTTTAACTGAACTGTTGGTTAAGGGCTTGTAAGTAAGCATGTCACGGTAAGGTCTACACTTGTATTTGGCGCATGTGACAAATAAAGTTTGATTTGATTTAAAGAAAACACACAGTAGCAAAGCTAAATACAATGTAAACACAAAACACATTCACAAGTTGCTGTTACACAAAACAGTGATGCTAGTGCAGAAGTATGTGCTTTAAAATGACATGGTTATTTGGGGTTTATAAATCATACCTTAGTGGAGTCTGTGTACTTAATGGTGGAGTTGAGATTGACAGTATGATAGGACTTCCTTCCCTTTCCACGGCACATCATCTGTCTACATACCCCTCTTGCCCTCTGCTTAAAGTGCTTCCCCACAATCACATACAGAAAAGGGTTCAGTGAGCTGTTGCTGTAGCCCAGGTAGGTAGCCAGTTGAGTGCTGATTTCTAATACATCCATCCAGCCGCAGCCAGAGATGACCTCATAGTGATACAGGGTATCCAGGAAGATGACGACCTGGTAGGGCAGCCAGCAGAGGATGAAGATGGCCAGGACGATAAGCACCAGCTGGGCAGCCTTCCTCTCCGTGCCTGCCGCCGTCGTGCTCCTCCCCCTGCTCGCCTGGTTGTCCCGTAGGACACTGATGATGTGGTAGCTGCAGAAGGACACAATGGGTATAGGAACCAGAAAGCCCACTATGTTGACGGTCAGGTTGTAGCGCAGCCTCCAGCCGTCGTGGGGGTATGCCATGTAGCACGCCTCCACCCCCAGGTGGGGGAAGAACTGGACGGATCGGAAGAGCAGGGCTGGGAGGCTGAGAAGAGCGCCCACCACCCAGACAACCAGGCAGATCCCGCTGGCCCAGGCTGGTTTTCTTCCCCTGCCCTGGGACGACAGGGGACGGGCCAGCACCAGGTACCTGTCCACACTCACCAGCGTAAGGAACAGGACGCTGCAGTAGTAGTTCATCCCAATGACAATGTTCACCAGCTGACACATAAGCTCACCAAATGGCCAGTGGAACTCCTGTATGACCGCCACCACCCAGAAGGGCAGGCAGGACACCATGAGGAGGTCTGCAGCAGCCAGGTTCCCCAGGTAGATGTCTGCCACTGTGCTGTGTCTCTTCTGGAAGCAGAACACACACAGCACGAAGGTGTTGCCCACCATTCCCAGCAGGCAGATGACGGACATGTAAACTGGCTGGATGGAGTACACCCAATCCCAGGCTGCTGTGTGGTTACACTCCATTAAAGGGTCCACCGACCAGTTTGAGACCATTTTGAGAGCTGTCTGAAGAGAGATTGTGTGTGTCAATGTTGGAGCACAATTTTATATTATAAAACATCAAAAAAGCTTTTAATTATGTCAATGCTACTGAACATGTGTACCACGACTAACTCATTTCAAAGTAAAGTAAACTGCTACCCTCTGGTTCAAAATAAAATTAATAATGTGCTAATGGACTGGGGAGGAAGAGAATGGAAGGGCTAATATTGATATTAGTAAGAGTACACAGGCTCTGCGTGCTGTTGCCTTGTGAAGCACAACTCAGCTCTTTACATAAACCACTGTGATGTACAGTCATCTAAATGGCTCTGCAGGCAACAGATGGTCCTTCTCTCTTATCTGGCTGACATGTAGCACACTCTCTGTCGACTGACTCTGTCTACACCTCCCTCCCTCTGTACTGTAAGTCGGCACAGCTTCACTCAGTGGAATCCAGAGAGTATGTTTTCAGTCTCCCAAGAGAAAAGTAAAAGTGCATGGGGTACTCGCTCTGTGAGCTCTGTCTACACCTCCCTCACTGTACTGTAAGTCAGCACAGCCTCAGTGCAATTCAAAAAAGTGTGTTTTCATTCTATCAAGACACAAGTAAAAGAATGGGGTACCTTACAGTGAATGGGGGAGAATATTATTGTAGGTTACTCAGTATCACTCTTTTTGACTGAAGTACCTAGGAGTACCACAGTTTTTTGGGGGACCCGGCAGCAAAATAATTTCCTCTCTGCTCCTCATCAATTACTTCACCCACACAATGGTTTCAATTTCAGTTTCAAATTGTATTAGTCATATGTACAAGATAGACATGGTATACACTGTACAATGAAATGCTTACTTGCAGGTTCCTTTTCGACAATGCAACAACAACAAGAAATAATAAACGAGAAGAATATGAACATAAAGTAAATGGCTCAGTAGAATAGAATAAACATTTTACCATAAAATACAGGAAGGCACACTTTAAAGTACAATATCAACACATGTATAAGGGAAGGGGGGATTGGGGGGCAAGTGTTATGTATGTAAAAAAAAAATCATAATATTTCTTGTCTCAGATATAGGACAGACTCTTCAGAACAAACTGATTTTATTTTGGGACTATCTGTTGTTCCATGTATTGAATCTGTTATTCTATGTGTTTGTATGGGCAGTAAGGACAAAACATTTTTTTCATCAAATTATATATTTAAAAAAATGTGATACTTCAAAGGGGTCTTAAACATTTTTAAACTTCTGACTTTCTTCACTGCAGCAAACCCTCCGATGCTTCCTGAAGTCAACAATCAACTCCTTTGTTTTGCTGACGTTGAGGTAGAGGTTGTTGTCCTGGCACCACGAATGCCAGTTCACTTACACTTACCTCCTCCCTATAGGCTGACTCGTCGTTGCTGTCACACCTGCTCCTGCGCTTCCTCCCCCTGGCGCTCGAGGGGCGACAGGATCCCCAGCATTACGAACTCAAGACACCGTCAGTACGCACACCTGCCTTCCCCCCGTCACGCACATCAGCAATCATTGGACTCACGTGGACTCAATTACTTGTGTCATTACATTCCCTATATCTGTCTGTTCCCAAACTCTGTTCCCTGCTTCGGGATTAATTGTTTCATGTTCGTGTTACCCGTGTTCTGACGCTGTTCCTGTCTTGTTTCCTTGTCTGTTCCCGAATAAATGTCTGACTACCCGTAACTTCTTCTCCTGTCCGGCGTCGTTTTTTACAGAATCCCGAAGCCATCATACGCTGCCATCATACGCTGCCGATGGAACCGGGGGTGACTAGCCAGCTTGTCGGGGTTCCACGCCCTAGCTGGCTCGAGAGGTTTTGATTTCGAATTTTAAGACCCCTTGAAGTATCAAATATAAAAAATATGTCCTTGTTTTTTAAAGAAAAGCTCATTTTTGTCCATTAAAATAACAACAAATTGATCAGAAATACAGTGTAGACATTGTTAATGTTGTAAATTACTATTGTAGCTGGAAATGGCAGATTTTTTTATGGAGTATCTACATAGGCGTACATATGCCCATTATCAGCAACCATCGCTCCTGTGTTCCAATGGCACGTTGTGTTAGCTAATCCAAGTTTATCATTTTAAAAGGCTAATTGATCATTAGAAAACCCTTTTGCAATTATGTTAGCAAGCTGAAAACTGTTGTCCTGATTAAAGAGGCAATAAAACTGGCCTTCTTTAGACTATTTGTGGTTTCAATTACAGGCTCAAAATGGCCAGAAACAAAGACCTTTGTTCTGAAACTCGTCAGTCTATTCTTGTTCTGAGAAATGAAGGCTATTCCATTCGATAACTGAAGATCTCGTACAACGCTGTGTACTACTCCCTTCACAGAACAGCGCGAACTGGCTCTAACCAGAATAGAAAGAGGAGAGGGAGGCCCCGGTGCAGAACTGAGCAAGAGGACAAGTACATTAGAGTGTCTAGTTTGAGAAACAGATGCCTCACAAGTCTTCAACTGGCAGCTTCACTAAATAGTACCCGCAACACATCAATCTCAAAGTCAACAGTGAAGAGGCGACTCCGTGATGCTGGCCTTCTAGGCAGAGTTGCAAAGAAAAAGCCATATCCTACAACAGGACAATTACTCAAAGCACAGCTCCAACCTATGCAAGAACTATTTAGGGGAGAAGCAGTCAGCTGGTATTCGGTCTATAATGGAGTGGCCAGCACAGTCACCGGATCTCAACCCTATTGAGCTTTTGTGGGAGCAGCTTGACCGTATGGTACGTAAGAAGTGCCCATCAAGCCAATCCAACTTGTGGGAGGTGCTTCAGGAAGCATGGGGTGAAATCTCTTCAGATTACCTCAACAAATTGACAACTAGAATGCCAAAGGTCTGCAAGGCTGTAATTGCTGCAAATGGAGGATTCTTTGACGAAAGCAAAGTTTGAAGGACACAATTATTATTTCAATTAAAAATCATTGTTTATAACCTTGTCAACATCTTGAATATATTTACTATTCATTTTGAAACTCATTTCATGTATGTTTTCATGGAAAACAAGGACATTTCTAAGTGACCCCAAACTTTTGAACGGTATATTTGATCAAATAATTTTGGGCCTGAGACCATACAAACGCATTGAATAACAGATTCACTACATGGAACAACAGTCCCAAAAACACATATAAAGGAAGTTTGTTCTGAAGTGTCTCTCCTACATCTGAGAGATATATAGTTGAAGTTGGAAATGTACATACACCTTAGCCAAATACATTTAAACTCAGTTTTTCACAATTCCTGACATTTAATCCCAGTAAAAAATCCCTGTTTTAGGTCAATTAGGATCACCACTTTATTTTAAGAATGTGAAATGTCAGAATAATGGTAGAGAGAATGATTTATTTCAGCTTTGATTTCTTTCATCACATTCCCAGTGGGTCAGAAGTTTACATACACTCAATTAATATTTGGTAGCATTGCCTTTAAATTGTTTAACTTGGGTCAAACGTTTCGGGTAGCCTTCCACAAGCTTCCCACAATAAGTTGGGTGAATTTTGGCCCATTCCTCCTGGCAGAGCTGGTGTAACTGAGTCAGGTTTGCAGGCCTCCTTGCTCGCACATGCTTTTTCAGTTCTACCCACACATTTTCTATAGGATTGAGGTCAGGGCTTTGTGACGGCCACTCCAATACCTTGACTTTGTTGTCCTTAAGCCATTTTGCCACAACTTTGGAAGAACGCTTGGGGTCATTGTCCATTTGGAAGACCTATTTGTGACCAAGCTTTAACTTCCTGACTGATGTCTTGAGATGTTGCTTCAATATATCCACATAATTTTCCTGCCTCATGATGCCATCTATTTTGTGAAGTGCACCAGTCCCTCCTGCAGCAAAGCACCCCCACGACATGATGCTGCCACCCCCGTGTTTCACGGTTGGATGGTGTTCTTCGGCTTGCAAGCTTCTCCCTTTTTCCTCCAAATATAACGATGATCATTATGGCCAAACAGTTCTTTTTTTGTTTCATCAATCCAGAGGACATTTCTCCAAAAAGTACGATCTTTGTCCCCATGTGCAGTTGCAAACCGTAGTCTGGCTTTTTTTATGTCAGTTTTGGAGCAGTGGCTTCTTCCTTGCTGAGCGGCTTTTTCAAGTTATGTCAATATAGGACTCATTTAACTGTGGATAGAGATACTTTTGTACCTGTTTCCCCCAGCATCTTCACAAGGTCCTTTGCTGTTGTTCTGGGATTGATTTGCACTTTTCGCACCAAGTACGTTCATCTCTAGGAGACAGAACGCGTCTCCTTCCTGAGCGGTATGATGGCTGCGTGTTCCGATGGTGTTTATACTTGCATACTATTGTTTTTACAGATGAACGTGGTACCTTCAGGTGTTTGGAAATTGCTCCCAAGGATGAACCAGACTTGTGGAGGTCTACAATTTTTTCTGAGGTCTTGGCTGATTTCTTTTGATTTTCCCATGATGTCAAGCAAAGAGGCACTGAGTTTGATGGTAGGCCTTGAAATACATCCACAGGTACACCTCCAATTGACTCAAAGGATGTCAATTAGCCTATCAGAAGCTTCTAAAGCCATGACATAATTTTCAGGAATTTTCCAAGCTATTTAAAGGCACAGTCAACTTATTGTATGTAAACTTCTGATCCACTGGAATTGTGATACAGTGAATTATAAGTGAATTAATCGGTCTGTAAACAATTGTTGGAAAAATTACTTATATCCTGCATAAAGTAGATGTCCTAACCGACTTGCCAAAACTATAGTTTGTTAACAATACATTTTTGCAGTGGTTGAAAAACTAGTTTTAATGACTCCAACCTAAGTGCATGTAAACTTCCGACTTCAACTGTTAGAAAGAGCGGGATAATTATAATTTTTGAACATGTATTTAACACCATATTTTTGGCATTAAACAGTCTCCATATACTGTACTTTTTCAACTGGTACAGGGAGCCCTTCAGACAAGTCTTGAGAGGCCTGTGGGCATCCTAGAGCACAACAACTGACATGTACATGTACAACCGACATGTACATATCATTGAGTAGCCCCAACAGTTTAGATGCTATTTTGGCAGATCGGCTGTACCGACTTCAGACGAGTCTTCTGACACTTGTGGAGGTCTTAGAGCAAAACCGTTGCGGTGGATTGAGACGCATCCAAAGCAAAATAACAGATATTTCTAACTCTAACTGACAGATTTTTATGGGTATTTTTCATTATGCTAATTAGATTTCCACAGGGTCGCGGACATCAACCTTAAATAATGTTCTCTAAAGTAAGAAAAAGTTTGGACTAATTTTTAGAATAAGTTCCTTTTTACACAGCTTATTTGACAGAACACAAATATACTGTGTAGTATTTATATAAATTGCACAAAATGTATAAAGAAACAGCCATCCTAGATAACATATACAGGGTTGATAAATACATTCTGAACTGAAGAATGCCCATTGATACTGTCAAGGCTATTAGTATACTTAAATAGAATGCAGTCAACTCAACTGAGGGCTGAGTGCTCCAGTGTCAATGTCATTCATAGAGGTAAAAGTTATAACATGTTCCCTTTTGGGTTAGTTTTCCAGAAACAGATTTAGTCTAGTCTTGGACTGAAATAATTTTTAGTCTAGGACTAAGCGAAATTTCCATTGAAAAAACTCTGCCACCAGCAGAGTGACCTTCATCTCCGTGCCCTCCACCTTGAACCTCTCCATGGCCTTGTTCTTCAGGGCGTGGATGATCTGACAGGTGCAGTAGGAGATAATCGACACAGGGATGGTATTCCCCAACACAATGAGCATCACGTCGAACACCAGTCCAAGAAGCAGGCGATCACCTGGAAGTCTGGGAACCTCTTCACCACTCCGAAGACCATGGTAGGGGTGCCCAGCAGCAGGCCATAGCCCCACACTAACAAACAGGCCAGCTTGGCATCCTCCAGGGGCTCATCGTATGCACCAATGCCACATAGCGGTCCACGCTGACCAGAGCCAAGAAGTAGATACTGCTGTAGGCATTCATGTTGATTCCCACGTTGACCAGGCGACATAGCAGGGGGCCGAAGGGCCCTGTCGAAGCCATTGGCCACATTGACAGCCCAGAGGGGGAGGCAGGAGACCAGGAGCAGATCAGCGGCAGCCAGGTTGCTCAGGTAGATCTCTGCTACGGTGCAGAGATCTGAAAAGCCGCTCAGCAAGGAAGAAGCCACTGCTCCAAAACTGTCATAAAAAAGCCAGACTACGGTTTGCAACTGCACACGGGGACAAAGATCGTACTTTTTGAAATGTCCTCTGGTCTGATGAAACACAAATAGAACTGTTTGGCCATAATGACCATCATTATGTTTGGAGGAAAAAGGGGGAGTCTTGCAAGCCGAAGAACACCATCCAACCGTGAAGCACGGGGGTGGCACCATGGTGTTGTGGGGGTGCTTTGCTGCAGGAGGGACTGGTGCACTTCACAAAATAGATGGCATCATGAGGCAGGAAAATTATGTGGATATATTGAAGCAAACATCTGAAAACATCAGTCAGGAAGTAAAGCTTGGTCGCAAATGGGTCTTCCAAATGGACAATGACCCCAAGCATTCTTCCAAAGTTGTGGCAAAATGGCTTAAGGACAACAAAGTCAAGGTATTGGAGTGGCCATCACAAAGCCCTGACCTCAATCCTATAGAAAATGTGTGGGTAGAACTGAAAAAGCGTGTGCGAGCAAGGAGGCCTACAAACCTGATTCAGTTACACAAGCTCTGTCAGGAGGAATGGGCCAAAATTCACCCAATTTATTGTGGGAAGCTTGTGGAAGGCTACCCGAAACGTTTGACCCAAGTTAAACAATTTAAAGGCAGTGCTACCAAATACTAATTGAGTGTATGTACATTTCTGACCCACTGGGAATGTGATGAAAGAAATCAAAGCTGAAATAAATCATTCTCTCTACTATTATTCTGACATTTCACATTCTTAAAATCAAGTAGTGAGCCTAACTGACCTAAAACAGGGAATTTTTACTAGGATTAAATGTCAGGAATTGTGAAAAACTGAGTTTAAATGTATTTGGCTAAGGTGTATGTAAACTTCCTACTTCAACTGTATATTATTAGATACATGGGGAATATTCCAGCGGTCAATAATTTAAAAAAAGAAAGGCGGCAAGAATATTTAGAAAACAAACAAAACATTGTCAGTAAAATAACAATTATTCATGGATTTAAAAGGGAACTACACCTGTTAATTTGGCCTCTTTTTTTGTCTTCCTCCTCAAGAAATGCTGGCGGGCATGACAGAAGCCAAACGTGAGTTGGGTTGGGAGTGTGGTTGGATGTGGGTGTTTCTTGGGTGTGTCCTTGCCACCACCAAGACACACCCACCTGTCAGAACCTTGCCTGCAGCTGTTTTCCCCCACCCAATCACAACAAACAACCCACTGGGCAAAAACTGGTTGAATCAACATTGTTTCCTTGTCATTTCAACAACAAAAAATTCTATGTGGAAAACTGATGAGATTTTTTTTTTTAAGTCATCAACATAAGGGAATTTTGTATTTTCTTGACCTAAATCCAATGACATGGTGAAATGTTTTGTTGATTTAATGTTGAATTCACATTAGTTGACAACTCAACCAAATGTAAATAAAAACTAGACGTTGAACTGGCGTCTGTGCCCAGTGGGATACCTCCTGCAGGTTGAGTTCAATAACTACAGGCAGATGTATGGTGAGATGCTTTGAATAGGTCAGTAGCCTCCTGAATGTATGTACGTATTATAAACTAAGTGTTTTAATAACTTTCAAATGTAGTAACAGGTCCATGTAGAACAAACAACCCTTTACATAATACCATAGACACAGTGTTCTGCTAATTTAACAAAGTGACCTTTCACGTTTCATTGTCATTCCCAGCCGATACAGATACTGTGCCCATCGGCATTTTGTTAGGTGTTTAGGTGGCTACCTTGGCAAACATGTCAGTGGCCATACCTTCCTGTGTGGTGTCCTGTATACAACAGTTCCCTGATCCTGGTGCAGAATACACAGGGTGTCTCCCTCCCCATATTGACTGATACCATTCAATTCAATAACTTAAAAAAAGACAATTCAAGTAAAAGTTGTGTCTAGTAAAATGTTAATGCCGAGTGCCAGGTCTCTCTCAATTCAGTGACATCAGTATAAAGCCTGTCTGTCAGTCTGGACATCATCTTGCAAAGTCTCTATGTGCTGACTCTTTTTATTTTTCTGAGAACACATACACACATAGTCACTGTTCTATTACCAATGGCAGTTAGGATGGGTAATATCTGACACACAAACAGGTACTATGTTGAAGTTTGAACAGGTCTGGCATTTGGCAAAAGCATCTGTAGTCCTCTCCATCTGTAGAAATAGGCAGAGTTGAGGCAAAGTTAATCAGTGACACATAGAATGAAAAGGGTGTTGCAAATGCTGGACATTTCTGCTGTACTGTATTTTTAGTAATCCCCTTCAGTCCCATATTGTGGATGTGTTGCATGCCAGGTCTCTCTCCATCCAGAGACATCAATATCAAGCCTGTCTGTCGGTCTGAACTTCTTCACATCATCTTGCAGGTCTTGAAGATCTGTCTCCATAGATGCATCTGTAAACACATACACAGTCCCTGTTATATATCCAATGGCAGTAGGATAGGTGATGTCTGACAAACAAACATGTACTACGTTGAAGTTTGAACAGGTCAGACTTAACATACCTAATTCTGGTCTCCCCATCAACGACTGTTGGTGAGCAGCCAGGAGGTGAGGCTGGAGGTAAGGACTTTGCCAGTGCCCCCTTGATTGGCATGGCAGTATAGATCAGCTCCTGGCCCCTCATCAAAGATACTGGTTGGTCACACACAAACACACACACACACAGTGCACTGCTTACGTTATCAATTGTGGTTATGATTAGCATGGTGGAACCAACCCGATTGCTGCATTCACCTTTCTATTTCACTTCAGTTCTCATGATATGTGAAATGAGAATGGTAAACATAGCGATCAGAAGGTGAATTGGGACAAACTATGACCAGGTCAAACGTCACCAACCTGATTCAAGTGTCCTTCCTGTTACATTTATAGCAATGCTCAAAGTGAGGGCATATCTGCGTGATGCTGAGGGTCCCCTTGTTGCATGTTCAGCTGCAAACTGAATCTCTCTCAAACAACTGCAGCAGGCAATCCTTATAAACAATGTACTTCCTCATATTATGAGGTGGTGTTGACTGGGAGGGGCTGTGACAGGGTGATACAATAGGCAGCCAAGTGGTAAACTGCATTTTGTTGAAAAGAAAGGACAAAGCTTTTTGATAATGCACTTCACAACCAAAATGACTATATTACTTGTATCTGCTTTGCTGGGTAATTAACCTACTAGATTATCAAACCAGGTGTTTTTTAATAAAACTTTTCACATAACACACATTGTTGATGTAGCCATCTGTGTCATCAGGGCAGTAATTTGAGTCAAGCTAATTCTAGGTCGTCACTAGTTACGACAGCCACAAAGTGATTTTTTTTAACCTTTATTTAACTAGGCAAGTCAGTTAAAACCTCTTGAAGCTAGGGGGCAGAATTTTTTATTTTTTAAAAATAACGTTACCAAGGTAAACGGACTATTTCTCAGGCCCAGATTGTAGAATATGCATATAATTTACAGATTAGGATAGAAAACACTCAAAAGTTTCCAAAACTGTCAAAATATTGTCTGTGAGTATAACAGAACTGGTTTTGCAGGCGAAACCTGAGGAAATCCAGTGCCTTTTTTACATTTTTATCCCTGTTTTATTGCCTGTCCCTCTTCCATTTAAAGGGGTATCAACCAGATTCCTTTTCCAATGGCTTCCTCAGGCTGTGACAAGGCTTTAGACATAGTTTCAGGCTTTTATTTCGAAAAATGAGCGAGATTTATCAAAACGCGTCAGTGGATGACCAGGTGTCCTTTGATTGGTTCCTGCGCAGAAGAGATTTGGCTCGACATTTTCTATCTCTGTAGAATTGAACAGTTTACCGTCTGGTTGAAATATGATCGATTGTGTATGTTAAAAACAACCTGATGATTGATTATAAAAAACCTTTGACATGTTTCTACGAACATTACGGATACTTTTTGGAATTTTCGTCTGCCCTTCAGTACCAGAACGGACTTGTGGTTTTCTGAACATAACGCGCAAACCAAATGGCGATTTTTGGTTATAAAACTAATCTTTATCGAACAAAAAGAACATTTATTGTGTAACTGGGAGTCTCCTGAGTACAAACATCCGAAGATTATCAAAGGTAAGCAATTCATTTTATTGCTTTTCTGACTTTCGTGACCAAGCTAATTTAAGGCTAGCTTTTCTAGCAGTGATTGATACACTCACAAACGCTTGGATTGCTTTCGCTGTAAAGCCTATTTTCAAAATCTGACACGATAGGTGGATTATCAACAAGCTAAGCTGTGTTTTGTTATATTTCACTTGTGATTTCATGATTATAAATATTTTTTTAAATATTTTTGAGTTTGGCGCGCTGCCAATTCAGCGGTTGTTTACGAAAATGATCCCGTAAAAGGGATCCGTGCGGCAAGAAGTTAATTAAGAACAAATTCTTATTTACAATGATGGTCTACCAGGGAACAGTGGGTTAACTGCCTTGTTCAGGGAAAGAAGGACAGATTTTTACCTTGTCAGCTCAGGGATTCAATCCAGCAACCTTTAAAAGTACATTTTTGTTTTCATGAATTTTTACAATATAGCCCATTTAAGACTTTGAGGCTGTGGTAACTAGTGGAAACCCCTAATTCTATGCTTTACAGATGTAGACTGACTGTAGCTCCAGATCACAGAAGGTTGGTGGCACCTTAATTGGGGAGAACGGGCTCATGATAATGACAGGAGCAAAGTAAGTGGAATGGTATCAAATACATCAAACACATGGTTTCCAGGTGTTTGATGACATTCCATTTGCTCCATTCCAGCTATTATTATAAGCCATTTTCCCCTCAGCAGCCTCCTGTGCTCCAGATTGGATTAGATTCAGGCCGGTGACGCCGCTACGGTTTGTTGCTCCTAGTTTACTGTATTAGTTAGACTCAGACATGATTTCGCTACTACCATAACTGCATCCATTATTTCGTTTTGGCCTAGACCATACAGAATACACTTGCATGAGCTACGAACTAACTTGCAAATCCAACTTGTAGGCTAACATTAGCTAGCTAGCTAGCCTGCCTCACTAGCATTATCAAATGATAACGTGACATAACCAGCAGTATCTAGACAATACACCAACTTGTATGCGCTATGACCTAAGTTTTAATGAGGTATGCTAAAGTTAGCTAAAACGTTAGCTGGCCTGCCTTGCTTTATCAAAAGTTGTCTACCTATATAACCAGCAATAACGTTATCTAACGTTTTTAGGTAAGTTATACCAGAGGTCATTATATTCCAGTATCTCTGGTTATACTCACCACCCCCGGTCATTGCACACCAAGCTAGCCTTACTGGTGCAAACATTGGGACCGACGAACTCCTACAAGCCATTCCGCATACTCTGGTCCTTCGGCAAAGAATGAAAACCATAGAACTTTGGCTGTGGAGGCATGGTCAAACCTTACAGGGCTTTTCAGTCTGCTTTCCTTTGAACGCATTGGGAATGATGAAACAACAGAGCCCCATTCAATGAAGGGAAGCGGAGAGGCAATTTACACATGGAACTTGGCAAAAGGGGGCATGATATTATTTGTTGACATAATTTTGATCCAAACCCAACCTTCATTTACTGGTTCCAAACTTCGTTTTAGACAAAACTGACTTTATGACCAAAATTATACTTTTTACACTTAATAAATAAATGTTTCTGACTCATATCGATGCCACATAGGCCGTTTTCAAAGGGATTACTTGCTTTTTAGTGGGAGTCACTCTTTAATAACTCAGCACAATATTGAACTTTGCTGTTCTCTGTGCCTTTTTTAAAATGATTTACTCAGAGATGCTGTGTCTGAATGTCTTCATCAGGAAGTCGTCTTATTAGAGAACAGTACAAGTGGCTAAGTCGTCGCTTCAGTGTGTTATTCCTTATGCATCTCTTTATGTGCGTATCTTGTAAATATCATATGGACAGGAACTTAAACACAGGTAGAGAAAGAAATGAAAGTATTCATGGAAGTCACCAGGGCGCGTACCCTGTTCACCCATGATTGCATGACACCAACGTCATCATTAAGCTTGCCGACGACACAACGATGGTAGGCCGGATCACCGACACGAGGAGACAGCCTAAAGGAAGGAGGTCAGAGACCTGGGAGTTTGGTGTCAGGACAACAACCTCACCCTCAACATCTATGTGGACTACAGGAAGCGGAGGGCACACTCCCATTCACATTGACGGGGCTGTAGTGGAACGGGTCGAAAGCTTCAAGTTCCTCGGTCTCCACATCACTAAGGACCTATCATGGTTCAAACACACCAACACAGTCGTGAAGAAGGCACGACAATGCCTCTTCCCCCTCAGGATGCCAAAAAGATTTGGCATGGGCCCTCAGATCCTCAAAGTTCTACAGCTGCACCATTGAGATCATCTTGACTGGCTGCATCACATCTTGGTATGGCAAGTGCTTGGCATCCGACCCCAAGGAGCTACAGAGGGAAGTGTGTACGGCCCAGTACATCACTGGGGCCGAGCTCCCTGCCATCCAGGACCTTTATACCAGGCGGTGTCAGAGGTGTAGTGGAAGAATGATAGAAGGTGATTTGCAGGCGCTGAGGCCCAGTGTGATGACTCAATCCCGATTTATGACATTGTTTGGATGGTCGGCCATCTGTTGGCTAACACAGGGGTCAAACACACCTTATTTGTGGCATTCTCTGGCGAGGGGCATTCCCACAGAACCCTGGGAGCATGGACAGATTGGAGGTGCCCTAAACAAAAAATCTTATAGGATTAGTGATTTTTCCAATAGAATCCTATAGAATTTTGTGTCACCTCTATCAGAATCCTATTGGACTACTTTTTTCCTATTGGAAATTATATAATAATCCTATTGGATCTCATAGGATTCTAGCAGTCCTATAAGATTTTGTGTCCCCTGTATTAGAATCTTATTGGACTCCTTTTTCTGTATTGGGAATCTAAAGTAATCCTATTGGACCCTATATGATTCTCATAATCCTATAGGATTCATTGTCACTGCTATCAGAATTCTATTGGACTACTTTTGGACTACAAAGGTAATCCAATTGTATCCTACAGATTTTTGCTAAATCTTGTAGGATTTTGTCACCCCAATCAGAATTATATTAGAACATTTTTCTTAATTGATCCCAATAAATGATAGTTTGTCATACATTCCAGTACAATACAACAAGAAGGGATAATCAACAAGGGTCTATGCGTTCTGTGGAAAATAATGAATGACGTGGAAGGTGTGTTCCACGATGTGCTAGCGGAGTAGAACTGACCTTCCATGGATATCAGGAATCAAGGTAAGACCCAAGTGCAGACTGTGTGAAGAAACAATGTTTATTGTAACCACAAGGGCAGGTCAAGGCAGGCAGGGGTCAATAATCCAGAGCAGAGGCCAAGGTACAGGACGGCAGGCAGGCTCAGGGTCAGGTCAGGCAGAGGTCGGTAATCCAGAGGTGGAGCAAAGGTACAGGACTGCAGGCAGGCTCAGGGTCAGAGACAGGCAGTGGTCAGGTGGGCGGGTACAGGGTCAGGACAGGCAAAGGTCAAAATCAGGAGGGCAAGAAAAAGAGAGACTGGGGAAAAGCAGGAGCTGAGAAAATCGCTGGTTGACTTGACAAGCAAGATGAACTGGCAACAGACAAACAGAGAACTCAGGTATAAATACACAGCGGATAATGGAGAAAATGGGCGAGAACTGTAGGGGGGTGGAGACAATCACAAGGACAGGTGAAACGGATCAGGGCGTGACAACGGAGTTATATTATTTTCCAGAGAATGCAGAGTTGATTATCCCTTTTAATATAATATGGCTATAATTTAACACATTTGCTGCTAGAAATGTGTTCAACATCCACTGAAGTAGCTAGCAAGTTTACTAGATACTACAGTAGTTGCCGTGGTAAGCAAACAAACAGATTTGCTAGTTTAGCTCCCTAGAGTAGATTGACGCACCGATGAGTCAATTTAAGTAACATAATAAAAAAATCCCCATCAAAATCCATCAATGTAAGCTAGAGATATGTTTTTTTGCATTGGATGCATCTCAATCCACTGCATCTGCGGATGTCGCACTGCATCTGCAGTGAAAAGTGGCTGAGCAGAGCAGTTTTGTCAGACCATGAAAATAGGTATTCTCATGACGAACAAACTATTATGACCACTCTATGGAAAGGGGAGACTCTCACAAACACGATGGTGTCAGGGGACTCATCTGAAGTCGGTAGCATTGATTTGCGAACGTCTGTTTGTAGCATCCGAACCGTTTGGCTACAAACTAATGTGACCCCAATGTGGAAAGGGGAGATTCTCAATAGAAAATGAAGGTGTTCTCTGTTTTGCTCTACGACCCCCATTACAAAATGAATGGAAGTATGAATGTACTTTTGCGCCTACCCAAAAAGGGGTTAAATATGTGTAAGAAATATATATATTTCCTGAGCTTAGATATATATATATATACAGTATATATATATATATATATAGTAGGACAAACACGTCAAAACCTTGTTTCTTATGATTTATTTTTTCAATATTTTTTTTTGCCATTTATGAATGTGTTATTCAATGTGTTTCTGTGGGCTATAGTAGTAAAGGCTAAATCCAATATTACATTTTTTTATACCTAAAAGGGCTCCTAAAATTCTAAATCAAATACTCTCAAATCCAGAATGCGGTTGGATCATCACATAATTGGCATATATATTACTCTTACAGAATTTCCACGTGGGCGAGGATATTGGAAATTTAATCAAAGCCTACTAGATGATAAATGGTTTAGAACTAGGAAAGAAGAATTTATAACTGACTTTTTCAGACATAACATAGGTACAGCAGATCCCCTTATTGTATGGGACACTTTTAAATGTGCCTTGAGAGGCCATGCAATTCTGTACTCGTCTATAAAACAAAAGCAATTTAGATCAAAAGAGTCCATATTAACAAGGAAATTGAAGGAGTAACAGTACAGTTAGATAGCAATAAAAACTGTACCATAGAGGCACAGAATAAGTTAGAGGAAAAACAAAAAGAAATGGAGGAACTTATTCAAGAAAGATCCAGTGTAATATATTATAAAATAAAGCGAACTGGATGGAATATGTTGAAAAATGCACCAAATTATTTTTCAATCTTCAATATAGAAATGCTACCAAAAAAATGTATTGAAACTTGTCACAAATGATGGAGTCACGCATGATTCACAATGATATTTTGAAAGAGGAAGTAAAGTATTTAAGAATATGTTTTCGTTTCAGTCTCCTCCATCTCCACTACCTGAAACTAATTGTATGGATTTTGTTCCTAATAATAATGTAAAATTAACATCTGTACAGAAAGACTAATGTGAAGGCCAAATTACAGAGGAGGAACTTCTTGATGCAATTGGGGCCTTTAAGGCTGGGAAAACTCCAGGACTGGATAGCATACCAGTGGAAGTATACAAATCTTTTTTTGATATACTCAAAGGACCATTATTAGCATGTTTTAACCACTCCTATATAAATGGTAGATTATCAGACACACAACAAGAAGGTCTTATATCATTATTACTGAAAAAGGACCCAAGTGATATATATAATGATCCAGTCCATTTAAAAAATTGAAGACCTCTTAGACTTCAGTGTTGTGATGCAAAAATCCTAGAAAAATGCTTGGCGCATGGAATTAAAAAAGTATTGTCAGATATTATTCATCCTAATCAGAAAGGTTTTTTACATGGATGATACATTGGAGATAATATAAGACAAGTACTGGAAACAATAGAATACTATGAAATATCAGGGACACCAGGCTTGGTTTTCATATCTGATTTTGAAAAGGCTTTTGATAAAGTACGACTGGAGTTTATATATAAATGCCTCGAAAATTTCAATTTTGGGGAATCTCTTATAAAATGGGTTAAAGTTATGTATAGTAACCCTAGGTGTAAAATAGTAAATAATGGCTACATCTCAGAAAGTTTTTAACTATTTAGGGAAGTAAAACAAGGTTGTCCACTATCGGCATATCTATTTATTATTGCCATCGAAATGTTAGCTGTTAAAATTAGATCAAAAAATAATATTAAGGGATTAGAAATCCGTGGCTTAAAAACTAAGTGTCATGTTTTGTCTTTCATCATGTCTTGTCCCTGTGCTTCCCTCTGCTGGTCTTATTAGGTTCTTTCCCTCTTTCTCTCTCTCTATCGTTCCGTTCCTGCTCCCAGCTGTTTCTCATTCTCCTAACGACCTCATTTACTCTTTCACACCTGTCCCCTATTTTGCCCTCTGATTAGAGTCCCTATTTCTCCCTCTGTTTTCCGCTTCTGTCCTTGTCGGATTCTTGTTTGATGTTTGCTGTTCCTGTGTCCTTGTTCCGCCCTGTCGTGTTCTTTGCCTTCTTCAGATGCTGCGTGTGAGCAGGTGTCTATGTCAGCTACGGCCAGTGCCTTCCTGAAGCGACCTGCAGTCTGTGGTCGCGTCTCCAGTCGTTCCTCTCTATTGACGAGAGGATTTCAGTTCCTGTTTTGGATTGACCATTGATAATATCCAGGAGAATCATTATTTGTTTATTACTGGAATAAAGACTCTGTTACTATTACGTCGCTTTTGGGTCCTCATTCACCAGCATAACACTAAGGTGTCATTGTACGCTGATGATTCATGTTTTCTTTTAAAATCACAATTAGAATCTCTCCACGGCCTCATAGAGGATCTAGATACTTTTGCTATCCTCTCTGGATTAAAACCAAATTATGATAAGTACTATATTACGTATTGGATCACTAAAAAAATGCATATTTTACATTACTGTGTAGTTTACCAATTAAATGGTCTGACGGAGATGTGAACATACTCGGTATACAAATCCCAAAAGAAAGAAATGATCTCACTCCAATACATTTTAATAGAAAGTTAGCAAAAATAGATAAGATCTTGCTACCATGGAAAGGACAATACCTGTCTATTTGTGGAAGAATCACACTGATTAACTCTTTAGTCACATCACAGTTTACCTATTTGATTATGGTTTTGCCTACACCTAGTGACCTACTTTTTAAATTATATGAACAATAAATATTCCATTTTATTTGGAACGGCAAGCCAGACAAAATGAAAAGGTCCTATTTATATAACCAATATGAATTCGAGGGGGAAGAAATGATTAAATATTAAAGCATTAGACCTCTCACTAAAGGCATCAGTCATACAAAAGTTATACTTAAATCCAAACTGGTTCTCTAGTAAATTGGTAGGAATGTCTCATCCTATGTTCAAGAATGGCCTTTTACCCTTATTCAGATTACACCTGCTCACTTTCAGTTGTTTGAAAAGGAAATGATCTCCAAAATATTGTTATTTTTTAAACAAACCTTAGAAAGTTGGTTAAAATTTCAGTTTAATCCACCTGAAAAGACAGAACAAATAGTACAACAAATATTGTGGTTAAACTCAAATATACTAATTGATTAAAAAAAAACATATTTTTTGAAGGAAAAAAATAAAATAAAAGGTATTTTAGTGAATGATATCATAAACAGGACTGGTGCAGTTATGTCACACATGCAGCTAACACAGACATATGGAAATGTCTGCTCTACCGAAAATTACAACCACTTAATTGCAGCATTACCACAATAATGGAAGAGGCAAGTAGAAGGGGAAAAAAGTAAGGAACTTGTATGTCGGCCCTGCATCAAAGAACATAAATGGTTAAAGAAAAAAAAACATATACCAATTTCATTTAAGGACCAAAAAACTGACAGCTGTGCCATATATATTGCAAAATAGTTGGGAAGAGATTTTTGATGAACACGTTTATGAATTTGATACGCAAAACAACGCCAGATTCAAAACGTCAAATTTTTCAATTTAAATTACTATACAAAATTCTTGCAACCAATAGAATGGTATATATATGGGGGATACAATCTTCCCACCTCTGCAGATTTTGCTGTGAGGAGACAAGAGTCATTAGATCATTTATTTTGGTATTGTCCATATGTAGCTCGTTTTTGGTCACAGGTCCAGGAATGGCTGAAGAATTGCAACATTTGCCTAGAACTAACGCTGCAGATAGCAATATTGGGTGATTTGAAAAGCCATAGTCAATCAATCAATAATATAATAATTATTTTAGCAAAAAAAATTGTTTTTAATTTACAATCTGTAGAAGCTATGAGAATAGAAAGGTTCAGTACTTTTGTGAAGCATCACAGCACAGTTGAAAAATATATGGCAAATAGAAATCCAAAATGGATGGTGTTAAGAGATAGATGGGAGGGGTTGAATGGAGCTGAAGGGTGAGACTAATAACAAGATAACCAATGTAAAACATACGGGGTCTGTAAAATGGATATAGGTTCAGAAATGTTGTGAAATAGCACAGTTACAAATAGAAATCAAACTGGATGGACATCAGAAATTGAGGAAGGACTAGAAACAAACAAAATATAACTGTAGTAAAATAGATTGTGTCTGTATTGTGTCTGTACCACCCTTCCCCAAGTGGTAGGGTTTGCGGAGAATAATAAAGGTATTATTAAATATTAGTATTAGTATTAATAAAAGCATTCTTAAAAAAGTATGTATATCTATATAGGTATGTGTATGTATATGTGTGTATACGTGTGTGTATATGGATATATATATATATTTACCCCAAAAATATATGGGGGATTGGAAATGATACAGACAATTACATTGATGGAAACAACAATCTTTCCGCAATATTAAGCTGATCCGCCCCTTAAATAAAAAATACTCTTAAATCCATGTTGTGAGGCCAGTTACGTTAATAAAGAGTGCACACCTAATTTTCTCTGCCATTTGAGTTTGAAAATTATATTAGAATTGTAAATCCTAAAACCACTGGCACATATGACAAAATCAATGGTACAAAACCAATGATATTGATCTGTTTTAAGCAAATGATTTTGTGTCATTGTGATTACTATAAACCTTTAAACTAACATAACTAATCTTTAAAATTATGTTTTGATGTTTAATCCATTCTAAGACTGCATGATGGGACTCTAATGATGATATGACAAAATTCACAAGCTGCACACACATCATCAGTTTCTCATTCAGAATTTGACAAGCACTTGATATTATTCTCACCAGGCCTCGAATTTCCCTGTGGCATCTCCCTTGTGTGGCCGTAATGCCCCCTAAAAACATGTGTGGCCGTTGGGCTGAATATTACAGGCTAAATATAATTCCCTTCTCCCAGCTGTAGTGCTCCAAAGCCCCTCTCACTCACATGGCTCTCTTAGACGTAGCTGTCACGTGATCGGGTCCTTCTCACAGGCATTTCAACTAAGAAGTAGGCTAAAAGTGAATGAAGACAGACACATCAGGGATGAAAATGTGAGCGTCCCTCTTATTGAATTTCGAGATGCAGTACCAGTCAAAAGTTTGGAAACACCTACTCATTCAAGGGTTTTTCTTTATTTTTACTATTTTCTACATTGTAGAATAATAGTGAAGACATCAAAACTATGAAATAACACCTATGAAATCATGTAGTAACCAAAAAGGTGTTAAAAAAATCCAAATATATTTTATATTTGAGAATCTTCAAATTAGCCACCCTTTGTCTTGACAACTTTGCACACTCTTGGCATTCTCTCAACCAGCTTCATGAGGTAGTCACCTGGAATTCTAGGTGAAGCTGGTTGAGAGAATGCCAAGAGTGTGCAAAGCTGTCATCAAGGCAAAGAGTGGCTACAATGAAGAATCTAAAATCTAAAGTATATTTTGATTTGTTTAACGCTTTTTTGGTTACTACATGATTCCATGTGTGTTTTAAAAAAAAGTTTTAATGTCTTCACTATTATTCTACAATGTAGAATATATATATTTTTTTAAAGAATAAAGAATGAGTAACTGTGTCCCAACGTTTGACTGGTACTGTATATATATACAGTTGAAGTCGGAAGTTTACATACACTTAAGTTGGAGTCATTAAAACTCGTTTTTCAACCACTCCACAAATTTCTTGGTAACAAACTATAGTTTTGGCATGTCGGTTAGGACATCTGCTTTATACACGACACAAGTAATTTTTCCAACAATTGTTTACAGACAGATTATTTCACTTATAATTCACTGTATCACAATTCCAGTGGGTCAGAAATTTACATACACTAAGTTGACTGTGCTTTTAAAACTTCTTAGGGCTGCAATCCCGTTAACGGGATCGATACAACAACAGCCAGTGAAAGTGCAGGGCACCAAATTCAAACTTATGTTATGTTAGGTCACCACTGAAAAACACAGCCATTTTTACAGCCAAAGACAGGAGTCACAAAAAGCAGAAATAGAGATAAAATGAATCACTAACCTTTGATGATCTTCATCAGATGACACTCATAGGACTTCATGTTACACAATACATGTATGTTTTGTTCAGTAAAGTTCATATTTATATAAAAAAATCTCAGTATACATTGGCGCGTTATGTTCAGTAGTTCCAAAAACATCCGGTGATTTTGCAGAAAGCCACATCAATTTCCAGAAATACTCATAATAAACGTTGAGCAAGATCAAGTGTTATACATGGAATTTTAGATCCACTTCTCCTTAATGCAACCGCTGTGTCAGATTTCAAAAAAGCTTTACGGAAAAAGCAAAAACCATGCAATAATCTGAGGTCGGCGCTCAGAGCCCAATCAAGCCATACAGGTACCCGCCATATTGTGCAGTCAACAGAAGTCAGAAATAACATTATAAATATTCACTTACCTTTGATGATCTTCATCAGAATGCACTCCCAGGAATCCCAGTTCCACAATAAATGTTTGATTTGTTCAGTAATGTCCATCATTTATGTCCAAATAGCTACTTTTGTTAGCGTGTTTGGTAAACAAATCCAAAGTCACGAAGCGCGCTCACTAAAAGCAGACAAAATGTCAAAAAGTTCCGTAACAGTCAGTAGAAACATGTCAAACGATGTATTGAATCAATCTTTAGGATGTTTTTAACATAAATCTTTAATAACGTTCCAACCGGAGAATTCCTTTGTCTTCAGAAATGCGATAGAACAGAGCTCGCTCTCACATGAACGCGCATGGTCAGCGCATATTCAGCTCATGATAGACCTTACTCAATCCCCTCTCATTCGCCCTCTCTTCACAGTAGAAGCATCAGACAAGGTTCTAAAGACTGTTGACATCTAGTGGAAGCCATAGGAAGTGCAAAATTACCCATATCCCACTGTGTATTCGATAGGCGATGAGTTAAAAACCTACAAACCTCAGATTTCCCACTTCCTGGTTGGATTTCTTCTCAGGTTTTTGCCTGCCATATGAGTTCTGTTATACTGACAGACATCATTCAAACAGTTTTAGAAACTTTAGAGTATTTTCTATTCAAATAGACTAATAATATGCATATATTAGCAACTGGGACTGAGGAGCAGGCAGTTTACTCTGGGCACCTCTGGGTACCTTTTCATCCAGGCTACTCAATACTGCCCCTGCAGTAAGACGTTTTAAACAGCTTGGAAAATTCCAGAAAGTTATGTCATGGCTTTAGAAACTTCTGATAGGCTAATTGACATAATTTGAGTCAATTGGAGATGTACCTGTGGATGTATTTCAAGGCCTACTTTCAAACTCAGCGCCTCTTTGCTTGACATCATGGGAAAATCAAAAGAAATCAGCCAAGAGATCATAAAAACCTGACCAGACCTCCACAAGTCTGGTTCATCCTTGGGAGCAATTTCCAAACGCCTGAAGGTACCACATTCATCTGTACAAACAATAGTATGCAAGTATAAACACCGTAGGACCACGCAACCGTCATACCACTCAGAAAGGAGACGCGTTCTGTCTCCTAGAGATGAGAGTACTTTGGTGCAAAAAGTGCAAATCAATCCCAGAACAACAGCAAAGGACCTTGTGAAGATGCTGGAGGAAACAGGTACAAAAGTATCTATATCCACAGTAAAACGAGTCCTATATCGACATAACCTGAAAGGCCGCTCAGCAAGGAAGAAGCAACTGCTCCAAAACCACCATAAAAAAGTCAGACTACGGTATGCAACTGCACATGGGGACAAAGATTGTACTTTTTGGAGAAATGTCCTCTGGTCTGATGAAACAAAAATAGAAAAGTTTGGCCATAATGACTATCGTTATGTTTGGAGGAAAAAGGGGGAGGCTAGCAAACTGAAGAACACCAACCCAACCGTGAAGCACGGGTGTAGCAGCATCATGTCGTGGGGGTGCTTTGCTGCAGGGGGGACTGGTGCACTTCTCAAAATAGATGGAATCATGATGTAGGAAAATGATGTGGATATATTGAAGCAACATCAAGGCATCAGTCAGGAAGTTAAAGCTTGGTCGCAAATGAGTCTTCCAAATGGACAATGACCCCAAGCATACTTCCTCTGAAGGCCCTAACAATTGTCAAAGATTCCAGCCATCATAGACTGTTCTCTCTGCTACCGCATGGCAAGCGGTACCAGAGCTCCAAATCTGGGACCAAAAGGCTCCTGAACAGCTTTTACCTCCAAACCATAAGACTGCTGAACTGTTAATCAAATGGCTACCCAGACTATTTGCATTGACCCACTTTTTTTGCACTGGCTCTATGCACAGTCACTGGACTCTCTCTACCCACACACTCACACAATTCATTCAGAAAGTATTCACACCTATTGACTTTTTCCACATTTTGTTGTTACAGCCTGAATTTAAAAGGGATTCAATTGAGATGTTTAGTCACTGACCTACACACAATAGCCTATAATGTCACAGTGAAATAGTTTTTTTTACATTTGACAAATTAATAAAAATTTAAAGTTGAAATGTCAAGTCAATAACTATGTATCAATACACCCAATCACTACAAAAATACAGACGTCCTTCCTAACTCAATTGCCGGAGAAGAAGGAACGATCAGGGATTTCACCATGAGGCCAATGGCAACTTTTAAAACAGTTAGAGTTTAACGGCTGTGATAGGAGAAAACTGAGGATGGATCAACAACATTGTAGTTAATCCACAATACTAACCTAATTGGTGGCTGCATCATGTTATGGGTATGCCTGTAATCATTAAGGACTGGGGAATGGAGCTAAGCACAGGAAAAAATCCTAGAGGAAAACCTGGTTCAGTCTGCTTTCCACCTAGACACTGAGAGATGAATTCACCTTTCAGTAGGGCAATAACCTAAAACACAAGGCCAAATCTAAACTGGAGGTGTTTACCAAGAAGACAAAGGTGCTTCTACAAAGTATTGACTCAGGGGTGTGAATACTTATCTAAATTCAATATTTCTGTATTTAATTTAATACATTTGCAATAATGTCTAAAAACACGTTTTCGCTTTGTCATTATAGGTTATTGGTGTGTACATTAGATGGGTGATCTGTGTAATCCATTTTGAATTCAGGCAATAACACAACGAAATGTGGAATAGGTCAAGGGGTATGAATACTTTCTGAATGCACTGTACTACACTGACACACACACAACATATGCTCACGCATACAAAACACACACATGCATGTTGACGCCACACACACACACACTTTCACACGCTTCACATACGCTGCTGCTACTCTGTTTATTATCTATCATAATTGCCTAGTCACTCTTACCCCTACCTACATGTACATATTACCTCAATTTCCTCAACTATTTTGTACCCCTGAACATTCACTCTGTACAGGTACTCCTTGTATATAGCATCATTATTGTTATTTTATTGTGTTACTATTTCCTTAAAAAAAAATTTGCTACTCTTTTCTTATTTTTTAACTGCATTGATGGGGAAGCATTTCATGGTAAAGTCTACACCTGTTGTATTCGGCGCATGTGACAATACAATTTTATTTGATGATCAATATATCTTGTTTTGGAAACATTTGGGAGATAAAACATTGTTCAATAATTCTCCTAAGCATTATGATACAAGCAGCTAGTAGGCTTATACATTATCCTGTTATCATTGTTTCACATACCAGTATCCTCATCAGCAGTGACTTATGACAAAACAGACAAAAGTAAAAGAAAAGTCGGACAAAATTAACATTCACACAGTAATCTTCTCTTTTGTAAGATGTGCTTTAAAATGAGAGGCAGCAATTCAATGATGTTTACCCTAAATATAATCTGAACTAACAATTTATTGTGATTATATAAGCAATTCTTCAATATTTATAAATGTTCTTACACTAGTGAAAAACACTAGCCTATGTTTGACATATAAATTTACAGTACTTAATCTTACAAACCTTGTCGGCTGGAGCGAGAGTCCTCTAGACTATGTGTAAATCCAGAAGTGCCGTGCGTCTGGTCAGTCCAGTCAAGACGTTTCCGCACAGTGCTCCTCTACCCTGTGGTCGGCACCAACTCACTCTCTTAAAGGAGGAAGGAGTCCATAATGGTGTCACTCCATCTGTGCACTTTTTTCTTCCATTTTTTCCCTTTTTTTTTACATCTTAAATTCAAACAAGATCACTTGAGTGTGAAATATGATGACACTTGAAATTACCTGGTTTGTCTTGTTGAACATTTCAGTCGAGCTTTAAATGATGTGAGCTTATAAAGGCTTCATCAAGGCTTCATAAACACTAGCAAACATTTAGCTAGTTAGCAGGTTCAACTAAATAAAAATCCCCCTAGATCGTCATAACAAAAATGATGTGCATGCTTCAATAGGGCAGAAGTCCATAAGTTGTTGCGAATCTGGATGCACAGATAGATGCCAACAATGACCAGAAACTGCTATGTAGGGAATCGTAAGTGATTTGTTTTTGCTAGTTTCATCTCGTTCTTGATAGCATGTCTTGTTTTGAGGTGTTTTGACGGATTTCATGTGGCTAAAATTTGCTAGCTAGCTAACCAACAACTGTAACGATGTATTTGAGAGAAAATAAGTTGTGCAAATGTATTTACGTTGTCAATAAATGTTGGAGACGATATATAGTTTATGCCGACAATTTAAAGGCCAAATCAAACAATGCTTTTTTTATGGGCGTGAATGAGAGTGTTCACACTGGAATTAGAATGCACGGTATTGAATGAGAGAAAACAGACGGCCGTGAGAGTCAAAGCCGCCAACGGCGTCATGCCCGTCAAATTAGAAAGCAAGTGAATTTTTTCTTGCGTCTACACAAAGCAAAGATGGTAAAGTGAGCGGATAAATTCCAATAAAAAAAATACAGAATTTACTCTAGGGTGTAAATGAGCTTTGATATTGCAGATGGTCTGTGGCTTCCATCAATGTAATTGTTACGTCCGTTGTTAAATGAAGACCAAGGTGCAGCGTGGTAGGCGTACATTTTCTTTTAATTTTAAATGTTCCACCAAAAACAATAAACAACTCAACGAACGTAAAGCTAGAAGTGCAAACACATGCAACAAAAAAGACAAGATCCCACAACTGAAGGCGGGAAAAAGGGCTGCCTAAGTATGATCCCCAATCAGAGACAACGATAGACAGCTGCCTCTGATTGGGAACCATACTCGGCCAACAAAGAAATATAAACATAGATTTCCCAATCTAGTCACACCCTGACCTACCAAATAGAGAATTAAAAGGATCTCGAAGGTCAGGGCGTGACAGTAATGGTCTGCATCATTTCCAATCTCCCATATATATTTTTTTGGTGTGCATATGAATGTATATATATATATATAGTACCAGTCAAATGTTTGGATGCACCTACACTACTTATTCAAGGATTTTTCTTTATGTTTTACTATTTTCTACATTGAAGAATAATGAAGACAATAGTAAAGACATCAAAACTGTAAAATAACAAATATGGAATCATGTAGTAACCATAAAAATGCTAAACAAATCAAAATATATTTTAGATTGTAGATTCTTCAATGTAGCCACCCTTTGCCTTGATGACAGCTTTGCACACTCTTGACATTCTCTCAACCGGCTTCACCTTGAATGCTTTTTCAGCAGTCTTGAAGGAGTTCCCACATACGCTGAGCACTTGTTGGCTGCTTTTCCTTTACTCTGCAGTCCAACTCATCCCAAACCATTTCAATTGGGTTGAGGTCGGGTGATTCTGGTAGCCAGGTCATCTGATGCAGCACTCCATCACTCTCCTTCTTAGTCAAATAGCCCTTACACAGCCTGGAGGTTTGTTGAGTCATTGTCCTGTTGAAAAACAAATGATCGTCCGACTAAGCGCAAACCACATGTGATGGCGTATGACTGCTGAATGCTGTGGTAGCCATGCTGGTTAAGTGTGCCTTGAATTCTAAATAAATCACTGACAGTGTCACCTTCAAAGCACCCCCACACCATCACACCTCCTCCTCCATGCTTCACGGTGGGAACCACACATGCGGAAATCATCCGTTCACCTACTCATCAGACCAAAGGACAGATTTCCACCGATATAATGTCCATTGCTCGTGTTTCTTGGCCGAAGCAAGTCTCTTATTTTTATTGGTGTCCTTTAATAGTGATTTCTTTGCTGCAATTCGACCATGAAGGCCTGATTCACGCGGTCTCCTCTGAACAGTTGATGTTGAGATGTGTCTGTTACTTGAACTCAGTGAAGCATTTATTTGGGCTGCAATCTGAGGTGCAGTTACCTCTAATTAACTTATCCTCTGCAACAGAGGTAACTCTGGGTCTTCCTTTCCTGTGTTGGTCTTCATGCGAGCCAGTTTCATCATAGCGCTTGATGGTTTTTTGCGACTGGACTTGAAGAAACTTGAAAAGTTATTGATATTTTCCACGTTGACTGACCTTCATGTCTTGAAGTAATGATGGACTATCGTTTCTCTTTGCTTATTTGAGCTGTTCTTGCCATAATATGGACTTGGCCTTTTTTTTTTAAAGGGGTGGATCAGCTTAATATTGTGGAAAGATTGTTGCTTCTATCAATGTAATTGTCTGCATCATTTCCAATCCCACATACATACATACATACATACATACATACATACATACATACATACATACATACATACATACATACATACATACATACATACATACATACATACATACATACATACATACATACCTGTATAGATTGACATACTTTTTTTTAGAATATACCTTTATTATTCCCCACAATCCCTACCACCCTTACCTCAATTGGAGTAAACTAATAAACAATAACACTTAGGCTTCTACCTTCAGTTTATACATATTGTACACATTTTACAGACACAATCTATTTTACAATAGTTATATTTTGTTTGTTTTTAGTCCATCCTCTATTTCTGATGTCCATCCAGTTTGATTTCTATTTGTAACTTGTGCTATTTCACAACATTTCTGAACCTATATACATTTTACAGACCCCGTACGTTTTACATTGGTTATCTTGTTATTAGTCTCACCCTTCAGCTCGATTCAACCCCTCCCATCTATCTCTTAACACCATCCATTTTGGATTTCTATTTGCCATATATTTTTCAACTGTGCTGTGATGCTTCACAAAAGTACTGAACCTTTCTATTCTCATAGCTTCTACAGATTGTAAATTAAAGATACATTTTTGCTAAAATAATTATTATATTATTGATTGATTGACTATGGCTTTTCAAATCACCCAGTATTGCAATCTGCAACGTTAGTTCTAGGCAAATGTTGCAATTCTTCAGCCATTCCTGGACCTGTGACCAAAAACGAGCTACATATGGACAGTACCAAAATAAATGATCTAATGACTCTGTCTCCTCACAGCAAAATCTGCAGAGGTGGGAAGATTGTATCCCCCATATATATAACATTCTATTGGTTGCAAGAATTTTGTATAGTAATTTAAATTGAAAAATTCAAAGTTTTGAATCCGGCGTTGTTTTGCGTATCAATTCATAAACCATGTGCCATGGAATGGGTACATCAAAAATCTCTTCCCAACTATTTTGCAATTTATATGGCACAGTTGTCAATTTTTTTGTCCTTAAATGAAATTGGTATATGTTTTTATTTATCACACTTTCTTTAACCATTTATGTTCTTTAATGCAGGGCCTACAGACAAGTTCCTCACTTTTTTACCCTTCTACTTGCCTCTTCCATTTTTGTGGTAATGCTGCAATTAGTTGGTTGTCATTTTGGGTAGAGCAGACATTTCCATGTGTCTGTGTTAGCTGCATGTGTGACATAACTCCACCAGTCCTATTTATGATATAATTTACTAAAATTATACCTTTTTTTAAACATTTCATCAATTTTTTTATTTTTTTATTTTTATCAATTAGTATATTTGAGTTTAACCACAATATTTGTTGTATTATTTGTTCTGTCTTTTCAGGTGGATTAAACTGAAATTGCAACCAACTTTCTAAGGCTTGGACTTGGCCTTTTACCAAATAGGGCTACCTTCTTCATACCACCGCTACCTTGTCACCACACAACTGATTGGCTCAAACGCAGGAAAGGAAAGAAATTTCACAAATCAACTTTTTACAAGGCACACCTGTTAATAGAAATGCATTCCAGGTGACTACCTCGTGAAGCTAGTTGAGAGAGTGCCAGGCTGTCATCAAGGCAAAGGGTGGCTACTTTGAAGAATCTCAAATAGAAATTATATTTTTGTTTAACTCTTTTGCTTACTAAATTATTCCGTATGTGATATTTCATAGTTTTGATGTCTTCACTATTATCCTACAATATAGAAAATAGTAAAAATAAAGAGAAACCCTTGAATGAATAGGTGTGTCCAAATTTTTGACTGGTACTGTGTATTTTTTTGATACCTAAAGGGGCCCTTCTAAATCAAATAGCTAAATGATCTTTGGTATGACCATCATAAAACAATTCCTTATGTTAGCTCAGGACTCAAACATTTCCCAAACACCACGCCCGCTAACGTTCTTCTCTGTATGGCGCGATCAATAAAGCAGCAGAATTCAATTGTCATAACGCTTCCCATTAATCTAATAATAAGGGCTCAGTTAAATATGTAATGTTTAAGTATTACAGATTCCGCAATAGAAATGTAAAGGTGATTTCCGATTGAGCCGACATGCAGCGTTTACCGTGAACGCAGTCTCCGCTAAAGCGGGAACATTGCCTTTAAATTTCAATCAAGCTGTACAGCTGAACTTCTGTGATGCGGATTGAATAGAGCCGTAAGTGCTTTTCCACATGGAATTTGAGCTGTTCTTTATCCATGCATGGGCACCAAGCAGACTAAGACTAAATAGGTTTGATATTGACCCAAAGCAAAGTGACCTTGGTATTTCTCTGCCCCAATGCTGCTGCAGCACTTAGTGCAAATATAGCCATCAATTAACGTAACCACTGATTGTCTGATAGTGGTCTCTAAGAAAACAATGATTTATGGGTGGGTTTAAAACAAATAAAAATGTCAGATGCCATTTATATAGATGGAAGACCTATTGTGTCACCCAATACAAGGCACATGTACTTTACAGTACATTGAATCACCAGTTGAAGAACATGTACCCCTGACGTAAATCTTTTTTGACGTTAAACAATAACACAAGACCTTGAGCAAGAATGGCCTTGTTTTTTTCCCCAATGTGAGATGGTGGTCAGTGTGAGTAATGATCAGTGCCAGAAGAGAGTGGGCATTAACCTCTGAGTGCTGTCCTCTACATGGGAAGGGTAGCCATGTGGCCAATGGTGATGCTAACACACTAACGGCTCCTCTGTCACATCACCAGGGATCTTGGCACCACCCCACTGGGTACAAACTGGTTAAATCAACATTGTTAAATTGTCAACATTTTGTGACCAATGTAAAGTCACCAATGTAAACTGTTGTTATGAGGGTGAAATTTCAACCACAGGATTATGTCATCATGGTAACACATTTTCAACATTGACAAACCCTGTATAAAATATGTTGAATTTGTACCTTTGAAACAATGTCAGATCTTCAACGTGTAATATCCACTGTAAGAAAAAAACTGTAGGCTGGGAAGCACCTCCTACTGGAGAGTTGATCTATCTAGAGGCACCCTTTGGTCTCCCCTCCAGGGTTTTAACCAAGCCCAGCTTAGTTTTGATATTCGTCACTGACTGTGGGGTTGGGTAAAATGCAGAAGACACATTTCAGTTGAATGTATTTAGTTGTGCAACTGATTAGGTATCCCCTTTACCTTTTATTGTGAGAATGATTGTTGAGAAATCTCTACTTAATAGATTCACTGTTGCTATCAAAGTCATTCCAAAGGGAAGGTTCAACAGAGCAAATGAAATGTAACCATCATATATCATCAATCATATATGATATATGATGATAGATGATATATGTATCAATCATATATAATCAATTATGCATTTAGGCCTACATAGCTAAACTGCAAAACAAATGTAGGGAGCATATAAATGCCCACATCAGATTCAAGCTTCTGGGGAAAAAGCTGCATCGATCATGACGAAGGTCTGCATATTCAAACTGCTACCAAGCTGCTTATCAACACCACTGCGTTTTTGGGCATGCAATAATTTGCTTTTAGAGGACATGGCGAGAGGGAAAGCTCTGCCAATAAGGGCAATTACAAGGAGCTTGCAGAGGTAATTGTGCGTTACAGCGCTTTACTTGCTGAACATATGGAACTTTCTACTGTCTTTTCTGGGATGTTGAAAACAATTCCGAATGATTTGATAGCTTCCATTGCATCATCCAATAAAAGTTAGATTAAAGAGAGAGGTTGACGCAGTGCATTTTTTCTTGTGCGCTCAAATAGGCTTTCCACCTTCCTCCGGTATTTATTTAGCAAAGATGATAACACAATCATTCCAGACAGACACAAGCAAAAACTCATGACATAAGTGTTGCAGCAGCCTAGCCTACACCTAAACATTAGAGATCTGGCATGCTGTATGGGATGAAAACAGGACTAGTTTTCAGTCTGAACAACTGTAGGCTACTATTAAGAGCAGCTGCATACAGCCTATGCGCCCTGTCCATCTGGTCAGGATAAACTAATTGATAACGTTATGTATTTATAGTCCATTTGTGTGTCAGGAGAAAATGTGAATGTGATCCAATTTAGTTTATATTCAAAATTGGGCTGGCTAGGCTGCCTATACGTCCAGTATGATTAACTGGAATTATCCAATATGATTAACTGGAATTAATTAGTTGCATAGGCCTGCATGACGCAAACATGCGTAAAGCAAGCTTAGCCCTGTGAGTTCTATTGTCTATCAGTTGTTTGTGTCTGGGTAGAGGAAATCCCCCTCCTAATCTAGTCGAAATATAATTGATATGAACAAATGTAAGGTAGCTGCAGTTTGACAGGGTTTTCATCCCCCCTAGGGACAGGAGTTTTTTTTCAGGAGTTTTTTAAAACCATGTGACCTGATTAGGAAACACTGGTCCCATCATAGCCCATATAAAACCTTTTTATAACTGATGAATCACTGTCATACCTTATAGGGTCCAGTGTTTTCCTAGTTAGGTTAACATATAAGGAAAAACTCCAGGGCCCAGGGTGTAAAAATTGCCCCGCCGCTCTGGGACCTATGGTGCCACCAGTCTGCTTGCAGTTGTCAGTTGTGATCAGGTATGTGGATGATCAGGGCTTTATTCAGGAACGTTTCTTGGGCTACTTTGATGTGTCAAGTGGGCGAGATGCGTAGTCGGTGTTTGACTTCATGAATTTTGACATGTCTGAGTTTAACTTCATAGAGAAACTTGTTGTCCAAACCTTTCAAGTTTGATTTGATTTAGTCCTACTAATTAAGTTACAATTTTGGTTGAAGTGGAGATGTGAATCCAACAAATCAGTTATTCATTTGTGGACAAGCTGGAATTAAAGACAGGATACATCTCCTTAAAATGTGTGTATGTGGTTGCATTGACAACCAAACACAATTTACTTTTGCTTCTCGACCAGTTAACAAATTATATGTTGGATTCAGTTTTCCGTCTCAACAAAAAACAAGTTAACAGTAAACATGTCGTCCCCCACGAATGATGCAGTGCACCCCATTGGGCCAATTAAGAGATAGCGTGTGACTAACATATTTCAGTTAATTACTATAGCTCCCACCTTGGGCCAATCAGTGTCATTTTGTAAATGCCGGATCTCTATGACAAGACACATTATTCACCCACGTTTCATCAAAATCGGGCCAGTGCTGTCTGGGATATTGCGTGTGACAAAGAGACAGATCCACAGTCCCCTCCCTGATTTAATCGTTTATTAAGCCAGTGGCTCATGTGGAACTATCCAAGCAGTAGATATATCTCCTTTAAATGTTGATATTTGGTTGCGTTGTCAACCAAACACAATTCAACATTACATTTTGTAATACAGTAAGTAGCCTAAAGTTTAGGCTACAACCTAATGTATGTAATGTCCCACTGTTTAGATTGTTTATGTTTATAAGAACTGAGGTCGGGGCGCCCGTGTACTTTAGTTTAACTTTACTCAGAAGTATGCTGGTATTACATAGTTCACATCGCATATCACTCCCGCTGTCTGGCTACTGTAAAACGCGGAACTGGAATCCCACAGTGCGAATACACGGACTGGATTATGGCATAATGTTCACTACATTACATTTTAATAGCATTTATTCAATTTAAAAATCAGTAACACATCCCTATCCACATTTTGAGGTTACTGTAACAAGACATGTCTTATGTAATCATAGAAAGTGTGCATGTTCAAGATAGCATGCAAATGTCACACGTCTGTGGAGATTTTCACAATTGCTATAACAATCTGCGCAGAATCTCAAATGGCATTGATCACTTGCACCATGTACTTAAATAATCTCAATTGCAATCCAGGTCATTTGGTTGTGCTAGTACATGAAGCACAGTAATAACACATTAAGTTGTATAAATAAACAAAATATCTAGCATTGTATTCCCATTTGAACTTTGTTATGCTTTTAAACGGTTGAAAGCGAAGTGACATCACATTTAGGTGACAATTAAACAAAGAATCTGACATTGATTTTCCATTGTAATTTGGTTGTGCTTTTAGATGGTTGAAAGCATAGTGATAACACATTCACATTTCAACAAACTTTTAACTGTCTTTTTGAGTAGGTGAAAATAGGTTGTAATCTATTACCTGGCCTGATGACTCCTTGCTGTCCCCAGTCCACCTGGTCGTGCTGCTGCTCCAGTTTCAACTGTTCTGCCTTCGGCTATGAAACCCTGACCTGTTCACCGGACATGCTACCTTGCCCCAGACCTGCTGTTTTCAACTCTCTAGAGACAGCAGGAGCAGTAGAGATACTCTGAATGATCGGCTATGAAAAGCCAACTGACATTTACTCCTGAGGTGCTGACCTGTTGCACCCTCTACAACCACTGTGATTATTATTATTTGACCCTGCTGGTCATCTATGAACATTTGAACATCTTGGCCATGTTCTGTTATAATCTCCACCCGTCACAGCCAGAAGAGGACTGACCACCCCTCATAGCCTGGTTCCTCTCTAGGTTTCTTCCTAGGTTCTGGCCTTTCTAGGGAGTTTTTCCTAGCTACCGTGCTTCTACACTTGCATTGCTTGCTGTTTGGGGTTTTAGGCTGGGTTTCTGCACAGCACTTTGTGACATCAGCTGATGTAAGAAGGGCTTTATAAATACGTTTGATTGATTGAATCTCATTGATCAACATATCAACCAAATATGACCCAATTTTCCACATTGAAATGACGTGGTGTGCCCAGTGGGACCTTATTTCCCTTCCTCCTGTCCAATGTTTCCTCAATTTCTTTCTGGCACTGAGCTCATTTCAGGTCTGCTGCGTGCAAACTTGAACATCGGAAAATCTGTGCAATTTCCGGCGCTTGTTTACTATGAACACTGAGTACCCGGTTTAAGTTACAGTTTTCACAGTGGCCAAGCAGGCTACTGTGGCTATTTGATCATAATGTAGGCCTACCAGAGTGACCTACCATCAAAAACAATGGAGAAAATGCATCCCCTAACATTTTAACATGGAAACGTCCTTTTTAAGACATAAAAAAAAACTCTTCACCTGACTTGCTTTTCAAAGATGGCTAGAAATGCACACATTTTGTGCTCTTGTAGAAAGCAACCACTCCTCCATTGTTGACAAAAAATAGCTATAACTGGGTTAATAACTCACAAACTACTAAAGAAAATGAACAAATTTGCACAGGTGGCTACATGCAGTTCTCGCTTTGATCTCAAAACAAGCACATCTATCACTTATTTGCATATAGTCCTATTGCAGCTCTGATTTGGTTATGGCGCACCAAGTCTTGCATGTCAATGGAATAGAATCCTACTCCAATGCGCATTGCCTACAGAAAAATCTCTTGCACAGTGAGTTTTGCATACTAAGTCTTGCATAGTGTTTCGGTATGTTACATTGAAATTGGCTAATATTGCGTTGATTCGAGCACATCGTGCAGCTTAGAAGGAACATTGCTCCTGTCTCATATGACAGGTCCTACATGTGGTGGGCCCACAGTAGGCTTCAACCCATCATCCAACAATGTAATATTTCACTGGTGTCATGCAAGACTTCCTGGTCTGGCAACCATTTCCTCCACTTTTCTCAGCCCTTTCCTTTCAAAAATGAGATCATCACAAAAGTTGACGGAAACCTGAAAATCAAACTCTCACATTTTATGCCAGCAACTCCAGTGAGTTGATTGGAAATCCTCTTAAGACTCAGGAAATTGCCAATCTTTGTCTAAGGGTTTCTCAAGTAGTGAATTTCAATCAGTTCATCCATTGACTTTCAAAATGACCACAATACCGAACACTCTTCATCATTGCAAGACAAGTCAATCAACTGTGCTTAGTGCATGCTCTCAGTGCATCACAAACACCCATTGGAGCACCGTGCTTAAGGTGCTGTCAATAAATGCTCCACCTTGCAAGGGAACGGACACTCATTTCCCTTCAACATTTGTCCCGTCTATTCTTTCCACATCTATTCTCAGATTTGGACAAATGCAGCAACCGCATGCCACTTCCCTTTATCAGTCCCACTTAAAAAGGAATTAGCAATCTTTGTTGAGATCAACCGGCGACTTTTTGTCAGCCCCCTTATGTTACGTTGTTTGTTTTGGAACTGCGAGCACATCTGTAATGGCTAACAAGTCTTCCATGTGCATTATGATCAAATTATATTTATGTTTGCGCTCTGCAGGTGACCATATGGTGTCCATGAGTAACACAGTAATAAAACAACACACATATGGTATGTGGTGGGGGAAAAAACACTTAAACACTGCATGTATCAACTGGGGAAAACATTGTCTGAATAACAATGTCCTAGAGAGTGCATGTCTCAAACACCACACTGTTGCACTAAAACATCAAAGGGTGACTCAAACACCTTGTTCCTGTGAAGTGCTACCCTTTTATCAAGACACTGTTTGAAACAGATGGCAGAAGCCACAAGGTAAATGGTGCACTTCCATGGATAGTGGACTCTAACTCTATGCATTGACACTGCTATAGAGATGCAATACTTTCATACAGACCAATTGCAAGCAGTTGCACATATAGACACATGATACACTATGTATACAAAAGCATGTGGACACCCCTTCAAATGAGTGGATTTGGCTATTTCAGCCACACCCATTGCTGGTGTATAAAATTTGGCACACCGCCATGCAATCTCCATAGACAAACATTAGCAGAAGAACGGCATTACTGAAGAGCTCAATGACTTTCAACGTGGCACCGTTATAGGATGCCACCTTTCCAACAAGTCAGTTTTGTCAAATTTCTGCCTGCTATAGCTGCCCCGGTCAACTGTAAGTGCTGTTATTGTGAAGTGGAGACCTCTAGGAGCAACAACGGATCAGCTGCGAAGTGGTAGGCCACACAAACTCACAGAACGGGACCGCCGAGTGCTGAAGCGCGTAGTGATCAAAAATCATCTGTCCTCGGGTTCCACACTCACTACCGAGTTCCAAACTGCCTCTGGGAGCAACGTCAGCACAATAACTGTTCATCGGGAGCTTCATGAAATGGTTTTCCATGGCCGAGCACACACAAGCCTAAGAGCACCATGCGCAATGCCAAGCGTCGGCTGGAGTGGTGTAAAACTCGCCGCCATTGATCTCTGGAATGACTTTACCATCTGGCAGTCCAACGGACAAATCTGGGTTTGGCGGATGTCAGGAGAACGCTACATGCCCGAATGCATAGTGCCAACTGTAAAGTTTGGTAGAGGAGGAATAATGGTCTTGGGCTGTTTTCATGGTTTAGGCTCCTTAGTTCCAGTGAAGGGAAATCTTAACGCTACATGACATTCTTGACGATTCTGTACTTCCAACTTTATGGCAACAGTTTGGGGAAGGCCCTTTCCTGTTTCAGTAAAAAATTTATTTGTTCACTGATGTCACACTGACACTGACTCTTACTAAACTAGAGACTGCCATTGTCTTTATATTACGTATCAGCATGTCTTATTTGTTGAAATCATATTTATGAGTGCCTTTTAATCACGTATGCTGTGTGTCATTTACAACGATTGCCTTTCACGTAATTTCTTACATTCTCACATGTGAAATCGAATTGAATCGCATGGACTGTTTTGCTTGCTTGCATGGTGTGCTGTGATTCCACAGATTGGCATGGATGAAAGTGACATTGAGACAGCTGTTGCCAATTCCCTATCACCTCCTCCCTCTCCAAAATACATTTAACAAAAATACAAACACAACATGCAACAATTTCAAAGATTTTCAAAGAAATACATGCATTTTGCCCTAATCTATGGGTTTCACAGATATGCATCTGTTGATCACAGAAACAAATTAAGGGCGTGGATCAGAAAACCAGAGAATATCTGGTGTTACCACCATTTGTCTTATGCAGCGCGACACATCTCCTTCACATAGGATCAGGCTATTGTCCCACTCTTCAATGGCTGTGCGAAGTTGCTGGATATTGGCGGGAACTGTAACATGCTGTAGTACACGTTGATCCAGAGCATCCCAAACAGTCTCAATGGGTGACATGTATGGTGAGTATGCAGGCCATGGAAGAACTGGGACATTTTGAATTGTGTACAGATCCTTGCGACATGGAGCCATGCATTATCATGCTGAAACATGAGGTGATGGCGGCAGATGAATGGCACGACAATGGGCCCCAGGATCTCATCATGGTAGCTCTGTACATTCAAATTGCCATCAATAAAATGCAATTGTGTTCGTTGTCCAAAGCTTATGCCTTCCCATACCATAACTCCACTGCCACCATGGGGCACTCTGTTCACAACTTTGACATCAGCAAACCGCTCGCCCACACGACGACATACATGCTGTCTACCATCTGCTCCGTGCATTTGAAACCGGGATTCATCCGTGAAGAGTACACTTCTCCAGCATGCCAGCGGCCATAGAAAGTGAGCATTTGCCCACTGAAGTCGGTTACGACGCCGAACTGCAGTCAGGTCAAGACCCTGGTGAGGACGATGAGCATGCTGATGAGCTTCCCTGAGACGGTTTCTGACAGAAATTCTTCAGTTGTGCAAACCCACAGTTTCATCAGCTGTCCGGGTGGCTGGTCTCTGACGATCCCGCAGGTGAAGAACCCGGATGTGGAGGTCCTGGGCTGGCATGGTTACACGTGGTCTGCGGTTGTGAGGCCGGTTGGACATACTGCCAAATTACGGATGGCCGGCAATGAGACGGGAGGAGGGGTGGGCCTGGAAACAGGAGGCAAAGGGCTGTGAGACAAGGGCTTAATCCTGGACACATGAAAAGTGGGATGTATACGAAGGGTACAGGGCAACAGAAGACGAACAGCAGTGGGACTAAGGACTTTAGAGATGGGGAAAGGACCAATAAAAAGGGGGTAAAGTTTACGGGACTCCACTCGGAGGGGCAGGTTCCACGTAGACAGCATACCCTCTGCCCGAGACGATAGCGGGGAGCCAGAGTGGAGGTAGAGGTAGTCTTGAGGAGAGCAGACCGAGCTCTCTTCCAGATACCCTCAGTCCAGGTGTTCGTCCGCCGGCGTATGTTGACCTCTTCTTCTTGCTTCGGGAAGATCGGGGGCTGATACCTCATGGAGCACTCGAAGGGAGAGAGCCCAGTGGCCGAGCAGGCGTACTCCACCCACACAAGTTGTCGGCTCCAGGTGGTGGGGTTGGTCGAGACGAGGCACCTAAGCTTTGTCTCCAGGCCTTGATTGGCACGCTCAGACTGGCAATTGGACTGGGGATGAAATCCGAAGGACAGGCTGGCTGACGACCCAATGAGGGTGAACGCCTTCCAGAATCAGGACGCAAATTGAGGACCACGATCAGAGACAAAAAAAAAGATTTCACCTTTATTTACCAGGTAGGCCAGTTGAGAACAAGTTCTCATTTACAACTGCGACCTGGCCAAGATAAAGCAAAGCAGTGCGACAAAAACAACAACACAGAGTTACAAATAAACAAACGTGCAGTCAACAACGGAATAGAAAATAAAAATAGATGTACATTGTGTGCAAATGTAGAAGAGTAGGGAGGTAGGCAATAAATAGGCCATAGAGGCGAAATAATTACAATTTAGCATTAATACTGGAGTGATAGATGTGCAGATGATGATGTGCAAGTAGAGATACTGGGGTGCAAAAAAGCAAGGGGGTAAGTAATAATATGGGGATGAGGTAGTTGGGTGTGCTATTTACGCTATTTACAGATTGGCTGTGTACAGGTACAGTGATCGGTAAGCTGCCCTGACAGCTGATGCTTAAAGTTAGAGAGGGAGATATAAGACTCCAGCTTCAGAGATTTTTGCAGTTCGTTCCAGTCATTGGCAGCAGAGAACTGGAAGGAAAGGCGGCCAAAAGAAGTGTTGACTTTGGGGATGACCAGTGAAATATACCACCTGGAGCGCGTGCTACGGGTGGGTCTTGCTATGGTGACCAGTGAGCTGAGATAAGGCGGGACTTTACCTAGCAAAGACTTATAGATGACCTGGAGCCAGTGGGTTTGGCGACGGATATGTAGCGAGGGCCAGTCACAATGAGAGCATACAGGTCGCAGTGGTGGGTAGTATATGGGGCTTTGGTGACAAAACGGATGGCACTGTGATAGACTACATCCAATTTTCTGAGTAGAGTGTTGGGGGCTATTTTGTAAATGACATCGCCAAAGTCAAGGATCAGTAGGATAGTCAGTTTTACGAGGGTATGTTTGGCGGCATGAGTGAAGGAGGCTTTGTTGCGAAATAGGAAGCCGATTATAGATTTAATTTTGGATTGGAGATGCTTAATGTGAGTTTGGAAGGCAGACAGATTATTTCACTTATAATTCACTGTATCACAATTCCAGTGGGTCAGAAGTGTACATACACTAAGTTAACTGTGCCTTTAAACAGCTTGGAAAATTCCAGAAAATTATGTCATGGCTTTAGAAGCTTCTGATAGGCTAATTGACATCATTTGAGTCAATTGGAGGTGTACCTGTGGATGTATTTCAAGGCCTACCTTCAAACTCAGTGCCTCTTTGCTTGACATCATGGGAAGATCCAAAGAAATCAGCCAAGACCTCAGAAAAATGTTGTATCCCTCCACAAGTCTGGTTCATCCTTGGGAGCAATTTCCAAACGCCTGAATGTACCACGTTCATCTGCACAAACAATAACACGCAAGTATAAACACCATGGGACCACGCAGCCATCATACCGCTCAGGAAGGAGATGCGTTCTGTCTCCTAGAGATGAACGTACTTTGGTGTGAAAAGTGCAAATCAATCCCAGAACAACAGCAAAGGACCTTGTGAAGATGCTGGAGGAAACAGGTACAAAAGTATCTATATCCACAGTAAAATGAGTCATATATCGACATAACCTGAAAGACCGCTCAGCAAGGAAGAAGCCACTGCTCCAAAACCGCCATAAAAAAAGCCAGACTACGGTTTGCAACTGCACATGGGGACAAAGATCATACTTTTTGGAGAAATGTCCTCTGGTCTGATGAAACAAATATAGAACTGTTTGGCCATAATGACCATCGTTATGTTTGGAGGAAAAAGGGGGAGGCTTGCAAGCCGAAGAACATCATCTTAACCGTGAAGCACGGGGGTGGCAGCATCATGTTGTGGGGGTGCTTTGCTGCAGGGGGGACTGGTGCGCTTCACAAAATAGATGGCATCATGAGGTAGGAAAATGATGTGGATATATTGAAGCAACATCTCAAGACATCAGTCAGGAAGTTAAAGCTTGGTCGCAAATGGGTCTTCCAAATGGACAATGACCCCAAGCATACATCCAAAGTTGTGGCAAAACGGCTTAAGGACAACAAAGTCAAGGTATTGTAGTGGCCATCACAAAGCCCTGACCTCAAACTTATAGAAAATTTGTGGGCAGAACTGAAAAAGAGTGTGCGAGCAAGGAGGCCTACAAACCTGACTCACTTATACCAGCTCTGTCAGGAAGAATGGGCCAAAGTTCACCCAACTTATTGTGGGAAGCTTGTGGAAGGCTACTCGAAACGTTTGACCCAAGTTAAACAATTTATAGACAATGCTACCAAATAGTAATTGAGTGTAGGTAAACTTCTGACCCACTGGGAATGTGATGAAAGAAATAAAAGCTGAAATCAATCATTCTCTCTACTATTATTCTGATATTTCACATTCTTAAAATCAAGTGTTGATCCTAACTGACCTAAAACAGCGAATTTTACTAGGATTAAATGTCTGAAATTGTGAAAAACTTTGTTTAAATATATTTGGCTAAGGTGTATGTAAACTTCCGACTTCAACTGTAGATGAATACTGACAGGTTGTTTCTCCTCATACCCTCACACACTTAAAATGTTTAAGAGAGAGAGCGAGCGAGAGATAATGGCTAAAATGTTGAGTGTATTGATACATATTGTGTTATTTCTTATGTTATATTATATAAATAGTTCCCCCCAAAAAATTCTCACTGTAAATGTGCATAGATTTCATAACATATTTCATAACATTCAGTGCCCTCTACTGGTGAAATAGTCAATTGCATACACATCCTCATGTACATTAACACATACATCTGTTTGTACACATATACACATGCACACACACGGTGGACACACACAGTGCACACACACACACACACAAATTGCCTGGTCAACTGTCAGCAGTGATTTCATTTATTTCAAGATGCTGAAGTGTGATTTGTGATGACTGAGCATGATATGGTCAACTAAGTGAACAGATTATATTTGTTCTGCTGGTGGCGTCAACGAACTGTGACAAAACAACAAACTGTAACGCTACATGGAAAAATGAGCTGTGCTTTTATTGCAAACAAATTAACTCACACTCTAATACATCAAAAGAATGAGATCGGAACGGAAAACACAAAACAGTCACCTTGGTTGACTTGCTAATGCTTCATTAGGCAGAAATGACTGATATCACAAACAATCAATCTTTCACATGCTCTCTGTGTCAGCATCAGCTCAGACATTAATCACAGAGGACAGAAAGGGACAGAACATCCACTGGTAATACCACTGGTGAGCTCTCTCTCTCTCTCTCTCTCTCTCTCTCTCTCTCTCTCTCTCTCTCTCTCTCTCTCTCTCTCTCTCTCTCTCTCTCTCTCTCTCTCTCTCTCTCTCTCTCTCAATTCAATTGACTTTATTGACATGGCAAGTTCATTATTACTTACATTGTCAAAGTATACATATCGAAAAATAAAATATATATGTATATATATACAAAATATATATATATTTATATATAAATAAATGGTGGGACCAACAGTAATAATAATAGTAGTAGTGGACATGGGATTACCATTAACAACAACTACAACAACAATATTAATCAGAACAACAATACATTAAAGCAATGTGTAACGCTCTAGGTGTCGGGGTGTAGTGGAATCAGACGCAGGAACAGCAGAGCTTCAATACGTTGAGTTTAATTCCCAACCCGTAAACCAAAAATGTCCAAACCGGACTACTGGGTGTCAAATAAACACCTGTCTTCAAACATGAAGACAAAACCAGTACACAAACACGAACCACTCCCGAAATCCAAAGAAACAGACGAACAATCCCGCACAAAGAAGCAGACAGGCTGGCTGACTAATAAAGCCACCCTGATTGCCAATTCCCTCAAACCAGGTGATACACATAAACACATAAGGAGGGGGAGGAAAAAGAGTCAGTAGCAGCTAGTAGGCCGGTGACGACGACCGCCGAGCGCCACCCGAACGGGAAGGAGAGCCTGCCTCGGTTGAAGTCGTGACAGTACCCCCCCTCTGACGCGCGGCTCCCGCAGCGCGCCGACACCGGCCTCGAGGTCGACCCGGAGGACGAGGCGCAGGGCGCTCCGGATGGAGGCGATGGAAATCCTTTACCATAGATGGATCCAACATGTCCTCCACCGGTACCCAGCACCTCTCCTCCGGACCGTACCCCTCCCAGTCCACGAGGTACTGCAGGCCCCTCGCCCGGCGTCTCGAGTCCAGAATGGCCCGTATCGTGTACGCCGGGGACCCCTCGATGTCCAGAGGGGGAGGAGGGACCTCCGGTACCTCACCGTCCTGCAGGGGACCAGCTACCACCGGCCTGAGGAGAGACACATGAAACGAGGGGTTAATACGATAATAGGAAGGGAGTTTTAATCGATAACACACCTCGTTTATTCTCCTCAGGACTTTGAATGGCCCTACACACTGCGGCCTCAGCTTCCGGCAGGGCAAGCGGAGGGGTAGGTTTCGGGTCGAGAGCCAGACCCTTTCCCCCGGTACAAACACTGGGGCCTCACTGCGGTGGCGGTCAGCGCTCCTCTTCTGCCTTCCAGTAGCTTGTTGAAGGGACTCCCGGACGGCCCTCCAGGTCTCCTTGGAGCGCTGTACCCACTCCTCCACCGCAGGAGCCTCGGTCTGGCTCGGATGCCATGGTGCCAGGACCGGCTGGTACCCCAACACACACTGAAAGGGGGACACATTAGTAGAGGAGTGGCGTAGTGAGTTCTGGGCCATCTCAGCCCAGGGAATGTATCTCGCCCACTCCCCTGGCCGGTCCTGACAATACGACCGCAGAAACCTACCCACCTCCTGGTTCACTCTCTCCACCTGCCCATTACTCTCGGGGTGATACCCGGAAGTCAGGCTGACCGTGACCCCCAGACGCTCCATGAACGCCCTCCACACTCGGGACGTGAACTGGGGGCCCCGATCAGAAACAATATCCTCCGGCACCCCGTAGTGCCGGAAGACGTGAGTGAATAAGGCCTCCGCAGTCTGTAGGGCAGTAGGGATACCGGGCAACGGGAGGAGACGGCAGGACTTAGAAAACCGATCCACAATTACCAGAACCGTAGTGTTTCCCTGAGAGGGAGGCAGATCGGTCAGGAAGTCTACAGACAGATGAGACCATGGCCGTTGTGGAACGGGGAGGGGTTGCAACTTCCCTCGAGGAAGGTGCCTAGGAGCCTTACTCTGAGCGCATACCGAACAGGAGGAGACATAAACCCTAACGTCTCGAGCTAAGGTAGGCCACCAATACCTCCCCCGAAGGCTCCCCACTGTCCTCGTCACCCCAGGGTGACCCGAGGAGGGTAGGACATGAGCCCACCGAATCAGGCGGTCCCGAACACCAAGCGGTACGTACTTACGGCCCGCCGGACACTGAGGAGGCGCGGGTTCCGCCCGTAGCGCCCGCTCGATGTCCGAGTCCACCTCCCATACCACTGGCGCGATCAGCCTCGAGGCGGGGATGATGGGAGTGGGTTCAGTGGTCCTCTCCTCCGTGTCGTAAAGGCGGGACAGTGCGTCTGCCTTTACGTTTTTTGAACCGGGTCTATAGGACAACGTGTACCTAAACCGGGTGAAAAACATGGCCCACCTTGCCTGACGTGGGTTCAGTCTCCGAGCTGCCCGAATATACTCCAGATTCTGGTGGTCGGTCCAGATGAGAAAAGGGTGCTTAGCCCCCTCAAGCCAGTGTCTCCACACCTTCAGAGCCCTGACCACCGCTAACAACTCCCGATCCCCCACATCATAGTTACGCTCCGCTGCACTGAGCTTACTAGAGAAGAAAGCGCAGGGGCGGAGTTTTGGTGGCGCACCCGAGCGCTGTGATAGCACGGCACCCACCCCAGCCTCGGAAGCGTCCACCTCCACTATGAATGCTAAAGAGGGATCCGGATGCGCCAACACGGGAGCCTCCGTGAACAGAGCCTTCAACCTGTTGAAAGCTCCGTCCGCCGGCGCTGACCACCGCAACCTCACCGGACCCCCCCTCAGCAGTGAGGTAATGGGAGCCGCTACCTGGCCAAAACCCCAGATAAATCTCCGGTAGTAGTTGGCAAAACCCAAAAACCGCTGCACCTCTTTTACCGTGGTCGGAGTCGGCCAATTACGCACGGCCTTTATGCGGTCACTCTCCACCACCACCCCCGAGGTGGAAATGCGATAACCCAGGAAGGAGACGGCTTGTTTGGAAAACACACACTTCTCAGCCTTGACGTATAAGTCATGCTCCAGCAGTCTGCCAAGCACTTTGCGCACTAGAGATACATGCGCGGCGTGAGTAGTTGAGTAGATCAGAACGTCATCGATATACACAACTACCCCCTGCCCGTGCAGGTCCCTGAGAATGTCGTCTACAAAGGATTGGAACACGGCTGGAGCATTCTTTAACCCATACGGCATGACGCAGTACTCATAGTGGCCCGATGTGGTACTAAATGCGGTTTTCCACTCGTCTCCCTCCCGAATACGCACCAGGCTGTACGCGCTCCTGAGGTCCAGTTTTGTAAAGAACTGCGCTCCGTGAAATGATTCCACCGCCGAAGCGATGAGAGGTAGTGGGTAACTAAACCCCACCGTGATGGCATTTAGACCTCTATAATCAATACACGGACGCAAACCTCCCTCCTTTTTCTTCACAAAAAAGAAACTCGAGGAGACGGGTGAGATGGAGGGCCGAATGTACCCCTGTCCCAGAGATTCCGTGACATATGTCTCCATAGCCAACGTCTCCTCTTGGGACAAAGGGTACACGTGACTCTTAGGAAGCGCAGCGTTAACCTGGAGATCTATCGCACAATCCCTACCCGGTCGATGTGGTGGTAATTTCGTCGCTTTCTTTTTACAGAAAGCGATTGCCAAATCGGCATACTCGGGGGGAATGCGCACCGTGGAACCCTGGTCTGGACTCTCCACCGACGTGGCACCAATGGAAACTCCCAGACACCTTCCAGAACACTCCTCTGACCACCCCTGGAGAACCCCCTGTCTCCACGAAATATTGGGATTGTGCCGGGCCAACCAGGGAATACCCAGCACCACTGGAAACGCAGGCGAATCGATAATGTATAGACTGATACGTTCCCTATGATTCCCCTGCGTCACCATGTCCAGGGGAACTGTGGCCTCCCTGACCACCCCTGACCCTAATGGCCGGCTATCTAGGGAGTGCACGGGAAAGGGAGAATCTATCGGCACAAGCGGAACGCCCAACTCTCGGGCGAGTCCGCGATCCATAAAGTTCCCAGCTGCACCTGAATCGACTAGTGCCCTATGCTGAGAAGAGGGGAAAAAATCAAGGAAAAAAATTGAGACAAACATGTGACCGACAGGAGGTTCTGAGTGAGTTTGGTGCTGACTCACCTGGGGTGATCGAGAAGCGTCCCGCCTGACATCTCGACTCCCAGACAGACCCCCCCAGCACCGATCGGCCGTGTGTCCTCTCCGACCACAGTTGGTGCAGGGGAGGCCTCGTCCTCCGATACCCCTAGGCGCGGCCCCTCCCAACTCCATCGGGATGGGAGCCGGGGCGCTGGGTGGTGGAACGCACAGGACCCTCTCCGAACGCCCGCGGGCAGCCAGCAGATTGTCCAGTCGGATGGACATGTCGATAAGCTCATCCAACGACAGAGCGATGTCCCGACACGCTAGCTCCCTACGGACGTCCTCCCGGAGACTACACCGGTAGTGGTCAATAAGGGCCCTGTCGTTCCACCCTGATCCCGCGGCCAAGGTCCGGAACTCCAGCGCGAAATCCTGTGCGCTCCTCCTCTCCTGCCTTAGATGAAATAGTCTCTCACCCGCCGCTCGGCCGTCTGTGGGGTGGTCGAACACGGCACGAAAACGACGGGTAAACTCCGGGTAGTACTCCTTCGCGGAGTCCGGGCCATTCCAGACTGCGTTGGCCCACTCCAGAGCACGACCCGTTAGGCAGGAGACGAGGACACTCACCCTCTCCGCTCCCGAGGGAGTGGGGCGAACAGTGGCCAGGTATAGCTCCAGTTGGAGTAAAAACCCCTGACAACCTGCCGCTGTTCCATCATAATCCCTCGGGAGCGTAAGACGGAGCGCGCTGGAGCCGGGGGATGGAGAATCCTGGGGAGGGGGAGCCGAAGGTGGAGAGAGGAGCCCACTCCTCTCCCATCGCTCCATTCTCTCCATCATTTGGTCCATGGCGGATCCGATCCGATGGAGGACGGTGGTGTGGTGGAGAACCCGTTCCTCCATCGATGGGAGAGGGTTAGCTGCTGCTCCTGCTGACTCCATGTAGGTGCGGGATTCTGTAACGCTCTAGGTGTCGGGGTGTAGTGGAATCAGACGCAGGAACAGCAGAGCTTCAATACGTTGAGTTTAATTCCCAACCCGTAAACCAAAAATGTCCAAACCGGACTACTGGGTGTCAAATAAACACCTGTCTTCAAACATGAAGACAAAACCAGTACACAAACAAGAACCACTCCCGAAATCCAAAGAAACAGACGAACAATCCCGCACAAAGAAGCAGACAGGCTGGCTGACTAATAAAGCCACCCTGATTGCCAATTCCCTCAAACCAGGTGATACACATAAACACATAAGGAGGGGGAGGAAAAAGAGTCAGTAGCAGCTAGTAGGCCGGTGACGACGACCGCCGAGCGCCACCCGAACGGGAAGGAGAGCCTGCCTCGGTTGAAGTCGTGACACAATGGTAGTAGACCAGTGTCAACATGACTTGAGAAGACATATGACCTGGTATGAAAGACAAAACAAATGGGAAATATTATCAACATTACTTTGCATTTTTCACTGGCTGTCCCTCAGGCTGTGGCAGGAGGACACATATTTGGCTGCCAAAACTGCACATTTTGGCTTTTCACCCAATAAATATTTGATTTTTTCTTCATCTTTTATAGTTTCAAATTCTTTGTATTGAGTTATAATTTTGGGAAAGAAATATGCTCTTAGGTCTGAGTATTTGTCACAGTGTAGTAGGAAATGCACCTCTGTCTCTACCTCTCCCCTGGAGCAGAGTGAGCACAGCCTGTCCTCTCTGGGCAGCCAGGTTTGTCTGTGACGACCGGTCTCTATAGCCAGACTGTGCTCACTGAGTCTGTACCTAGTCAATGTTTTCCTCAGTTTTCTATCAGTCACAGTGGTCAGATAGTCTGCCACCATGTACTGTCTGTTTAGAGCCAAATAGCATTGAAGTTTACTTTGATTTTTTGTGGTGTCTTTCCAATAGGTTATATATTTTTCTTTTTGTTTTGTGATGATTTGGTTGGGCCAGATTTTCTGAGGGCTGTCCCGAGGCTCTATGGGGTTGGTTTGGGTTGGTGAACTGAGCCTCAGAACCAGCTGGCTGAGGGGACTCTTCTCTGGTTTCATCTCTTGACATTGTAGAGCTGTGTGATGGAATGTTTTAGGGTCACTTGTTTTTAGATGGTTGTAAAATTTGATGGCTCTTTTTTCTATTCGAATGAGGAGGGGGTATTGGCCCAATTCTGCCCTACATGCGTTATTTGGAGTTTTTCTTTGTACTTGCAATACAGTCTTGCAAAACTCTGCATGCAATATTTCAGTTGGATGTTTGTCCCATTTAGTAAATTCATTATTAGAGAGTGGACCCCATACTTCACTGCCATATAGAGCAATTGGTTCTATAACTGATTGAAAAATGTTGAGCCAGATTCTAATTGGAATTTCAATTTTGATGTTCCTTTTAATGGCATAGAATGCTCTTCTTGCTTTGTCTCTCAGCTCATTCACAGCCATGTGAAAGCTACCTGTGTTGCTGATATATAGTCCTAGATATGTGTAGTTTTTGGTGTGTTCTAATAGAACTGTGTCCAAATAGAATTTATATTTGTCATCCTTATTTCCCGACCTTTTTTGGAATATCATTATATTTGTTTTTTTTAGGTTAACGGTCAGAGCCCAGGTCTGACAGAACCTGTGAAGACGATCTAGGTGCTGCTGTAACCCCTCTTTAGTGGGAGACAGCAGCACCAGGTCATCTGCGTACAGCAGACACTTGATTTCAGTGTTGTGTAGGGTGATACCAGGTGCTGCCGATTCTTCTAATGTTTTTGCCAATTCATTAATGTAGATATTAAATAATGTTGGACTTATTGGGCAGCCCTGTTTCACTCCCCGCCCCTGAGAGAAGAAGTCTGTTTGCTTGTTGCCAATTTTAACCGCACATTTGTTTTTAGTGTACATTGATTTAATAAAATCATATGTTTTCCCTCCAATACCACTTTCTATTAGTTTATAAAAAAGACCTTTGTGCCAAATTGAATCAAATGCTTTCTTGAAATCTACAAAACACGAGTAGATTTTGCCTTTGTTTTGGTTAACTTGTTTATCAATTAGAGTGTGGAGGGTGTAAATGTGGTCTGTTGTACGATAATTTTTTAGAAATCCAATCTGGCTTCTGCTCAGGACGTTGTGTTCGTCAAGGAAATGATGTAGTCTGCTATTTATAATACTGCAGAGAATTTTCCCCAAGTTGCTGTTAACGCAAATTCCTCTGTAATTATTTGGGTCAAATTTGTCTCCATTTTTATAGATTGGTGTGATCAATCCCTGGTTCCAAATATCGGGGAAAATACCTGCAGTGAGGATAATGTTGAAGAGTTTGAGTATAGCCAATTTGAATTTGTGGTCTGTATATTTGATCATTTCATTTAAAATACCATCAGCACCACAGGCCTTTTTGGGCTGGAGATTGCATAGTTTTTCCAATAATTCTTCTTCTGTAATTGGGGTATCCACAGGATTCTGATAGTCTTTGACTGCTAATTCAAGGATTTGTAATTTTTCTTGTATATCTTTTTGTTCTGGGCTCTTTGTTATATTGCTGTAGAGGTTTGCAAAGTGATTTCTCCACATATCCCCATTTTGGATAGCCAATTCCTCATGATGAGGTTTGTTTAATTTATTCCAATTCTCCCAGAAGTGGTTTGATTCTATGGATTCTTCAATTCCATCCAGCTGATTTCTAATGTGCTGTTCCTTTTTTGTTCTTAGGGTGCGTTTGTATTGCTTCAGTGTTTCCCCATATTGAAGGCGTATATTTTTGTTGTCTGGTTCTCTGTGTTTTTGATTAGATATATTTCTCAATGACTTTCTTAGATTTTTGCAATCATTATCAAACCATTTTTCATTATCTGTTATTTTTGGTTTGCTCTTATGCTTCTTTGGATTAGCCAAGGAGGCTAATTTGTCAAATATAAAGTTTATGTTCCTAACGGCCAAATTTACACCTTCATTGCTGAAGGAGAATGTTAAGGCTAAAAAGTTGTCCAGGAGAGATTGTATTTTTTGGCTACTAATTGCTTTTTGGTAGATGTCTGTACTGTTTGCACTCCATCTATAGGCCTGTTTAGTACCATGTAATTTATTGGGCCGTGATGCTTCATGGTGGGGTTCTGCTCTTCTCAGATACACTGTGATTTTACTGTGGTCTGAGAGAGGTGTTAGTGGGCTGACTGTGAAGGCTCTGAGAGACTCTGGGTTTAGGTCGGTGAGGAAGTAGTCTACAGTGCTGCTGCCAAGGGATGAGCTGTAGGTGTACCTACCAAAAGAGTCTCCTCTCAGCCTGCCATTGACTATGTACAGACCCAGTGTTCGACAGAGCCTCAGGAGCTGTACTCCGTGTTTGTTTTTCACTTTGTCATAGTTGTTTCTGTGGGGGTATGTGGGGAGGGAAAGGTTATTGCTTCCTGGTAGGTGTTTATCCCCATGACTGTTAATAGTGTCTTGTTCTTCTGCTATTCTAGCATTCAGGTCTCCACAGACCAGTACGTTGCCTTGGGCCTGAAAGTGACTAATCTCTCCCTCTAGAATGGAGAAGCTCTCTTCATTGAAGTAGGGTGACTCTGAGGGGGGAATGTATGTGGCACAGAGGAAGACATTTTTATCTGTCAAGATAGCCTCCTTGTTGATTTTTAACCAGATAAAGAATTCTCCTGTTTTGATCAATTCGATTGAATTAATTAGTTCAGATTTATACCATATTAACATTCCCCCTGAGTCTCTGCCCTGTTTGATTCCTTTTAATTTAGTGGATGGTATGATTATCTCCCTATAACCTAGTGGACAGCCAGTGGAAACATCACCTCTGCACCATGTTTCCTGTAGTACTACAATATCAACATCATCAATTTCTTTCAGGAAGTCTGGGTTTCTGCTCTTTAGCCCAAAAGCAGAGGACTTCAATCCTTGTATGTTCCAACATGCAACGTAAAAAGACTTCATAACTTTTTTTTATTTTTCTTTTCTTTACCTTTCAAAATGAGACAAACACTCACAATCCAAGAAGAACCATTAAAACAGGATTTTTCAATTAAAGTAAACTCTTATTTTGCAAATGTGATTTGTTTATCATTTAAGATAGAATTTGTGTCATGCCACTTGGGTGGATGTAGTGTGAGGATGGTGGTGTTCTTGTGCTCATCTTACCATGACCCTCGGCCCATCACATGTGAGCATAGTAGACTCAGCATTTGTTTAATGTCACTCATTTGGTTGGTGGGGGCTGGGCCAGTTGCTCCTCTCACAGCCTGTGCGTAGCTCTGCCTGCTGGGCTGTGGCTCCTTCAGGTGTGGATCTGCGGTGGGGGGCAGGGGGGTGGGAGGCCTCGTCTGGGTGGCTCTGAAGCTGGGCTGGGGTGGTCTGTGCTGCGCTGGCTGTGGTGGGCATTGAGGTTGGTGGTGCTGTGGTCGTGGCTGGGGGGTCCAGGGTGCTGGTCCGGGATGTTGTCTCGGTGATCTCGGCAGGGTGGAGATTGCTCCGCTGTTCCTGGGTGGAGAGGTCGGGCTGCGGTTTAAAGCGACGTCCTTGAGAGTCTTGGCAAGGATGGGGACTGTCTCCCTGTACAGGTGAACATGGTCATAGAGACAGTCCAGATCGAGGGTGGGATGGTGGGCCAGGTGTACATTGGGTCGCAGGGCACAGTCCCGGGATAGGCTGGCGTTTATTCTTTGGATTGTGGCAGGGTGGAAGTCCCTCCTCTGTAGAAGGGTTGACACTATGATTCTTGAGTTGGGGAAGATTGCGGAGGCCTTCTCAATCACTCCCCGTAGTGAAGTCGCCACCCTCTCCTGCTGAGCACGCAGGTCGTTGCTTCCGGTATGTATGATTATGTGGCTTGGCGACCCGAGATGGGCCTTATCAAGCAGCTCCATGGCACTCTGCGTTGTTGGGCACCACACCTTTCTCGTTTTGTGTCTAGGGAAAAGTTTCTTCTCCTGGACATACTTCCCATTTGAGTCCATTAACAGGACGATGTCAGCCAGTGTTTCTTCTGGACTGGGGGGGGGGCAGAGTGGGGGCTGGTGGGTGTTGGAGCTGGGGTGTGGCTGGTCTGTGTCGGTGCCACTGTCAGTGGGAGGCTGTTCTGTGGGTTGGGGAGGAGGGGTGCAGCAGCCAGGGTTGGGGAAGTCTGGCTGGTTGAGCTGGGCTCCTCTGCTGTGTGAGGGCAGGTCATAGGGTGGTGATCTATCTGCTCCTGCAGCCTGTCCTCTGCTCTCTTTCTCTCCTGCAGCTCCTCTCTTAGTGTGGTCAGCTCCTTATTGCTGCTCTGCCTGTCTTTTTGGAGCTCTCTCACCTCCTGTGTTAGATCAGCCAGCTCTCTCTTGAGTCCGTCTCTCTCTTGCTGAACCTCTTTCAGCTGTGTTGCAAGGCTGCTGTCCTGCTCTGTCCTCATCTTGGTTAGGAGCTCCTCTAAGGTGTGGTTGTCTGGTTTCTGCTTGCTCACGCTCTCCCTGAGCAGGACCACCTCCCCCTCCAGTTTGGTGAACTCATCCCTCATGGCAGCCATGGTGGTGAGGAGGGCCTGAGCCTGCTCTGCACTGAGGGGGTCGCTCTCCTCCTGGGGCGTGTCCTCCACTATGGTGGGAAGAGAGGTGCTGGATGTGCCTTTTTGGGTGGGGAGGGTAGGGGTGAGGGTGGTGCTGGGGGAGTTTGTCTTGTGGGAGGGCATGTCACTGGTGGTGTTCTTCTCTCTCTCCGCTCTTTCCTTAATGGTCTGAAAGTCTGTTTCAAACAGCCTGGTGTTACCTTGCACCATGACAGTCCCAGTCTTGTAGAGGTTGATTGTTATCATGGTGCTGTCAGGGTCGTCTGTCTCTTTGATTTTCAGCTTCCACCCATTACAGATTCCCTCTTTCTTTATGGATGGGTAGTGAGAGCAGACTGCTGAGCGCCATGCATTTGGCTGGTCAGTGAGAAAGATGAGATTACTCACGTCACCGTTTTTGTAGAGGTCTGCAAAAAGGGTTTCTGGCCTCTCCTCTAGTAGTTTCTGTTTGAAAGCTTTCCTCATTGTGTCATTTTTGGCCTTTTTTGGGTAGAGAATGGATTCTGCGCTGAGGGGGAGTGGGGACATGGTGTCTGTGCGCTCTGCTACTACCGCTGCTGCTGCGCTGTTCTGCTGCCCCGTTGCCATGGCAACCGATTTGTTCGTCTGCTGTTCGCGCTACTTTAGTTCAAAAAACAGCAAAAAGAGTGAAAAATCCTCACACAAAAAACTGAAGATATGTTTACAGTTAGTCCGTGCTCCTTTTTGGTTTTCTCACTCCGTTTGGTCGTTTGACGTAGTTGTATTAACTGCCCTTGCTAGGTTTGTTCTAGCTCGTTTCTTCTGGCTAGCTTGTTAGTCTGCTGGCTAGGTCTTTGTTGTGTAGCTAGCTAGCTAGAATCAAAACTTCTTAACTTGAGGCGCAAAGTTACTTTTTTTTCTATTCTGAATGAATAGAGTTGTTGTTCATCACTTCTTGTCTGGAATTCTTCTTCGATTAGAGTGTTTATCTCATTCTAAAAACCAAAAAAAATCAAATATATCAGGAGCTCATGTTGAGCATGATTCTCTCTCTCTCTCTCTCTCTCCGTGTGTGTGTTCAACAGATCATGCATAAAACATGGCCCTAGAGGGGCATCTCCTTTGATTTTGGCCAACAGCCCTGAAAGAGATACTCCATGGAGGCTGACTGCCTGCAAGGCTGGATGAGCCAGCTAGAAGATTGATACACGTCAGTCGCCATGGTGACAGGAGACCTGCCCTGCATGCTGATATCCAATCAGATCCCTAGTAGGTAGTAACAGGGTCTTGACAGGGCTCTGTTGACATGTGGACAGGTGTCTTACTATGACGTTGTCACTCCACATACAATATATATAGTCACAAGACTCATTGGGAAAATGGGCAAAATCTCAGGAACAACTATTTATGAATCCTGATCACTTCTGTGTCCCTCTGTGCGCTTGGTATGCTACTGTAGAGATGCAGCTGTGGGCTCAGGTGGATTAGAGGTCACATTTTTTTTATTTTTTATTTTTTTATTTAACCTTTATTTAACCAGGTAGGCAAATTGAGAACACGTTCTCATTTACAATTGCGACCTGGCCAAGATAAAGCAAAGCAGTTCGACACATACAACAACACATAGTTACACATGGAGTAAAAACAAACATATAGTCAATAATACAGTGAAAAAAAATAAGTCTATATACAATGTGAGCAAGTGAGGTGAGATAAGGGAGGTGAAGGCAAACAGATATATGTATAAATAAATAAAAATATAAAAAGGCCATGGAGGCGAAGTGAGTACAACACAGCAAGTAAAATAAAAACTAAAAAAACACTGGAATGGTTGGTTTGCATTGGAAGAAAGTGCAAAGTAGAGACAGAAATAATGGGGTGCAAAGGAGCAAAATAAATTAATAAATAAATACAGTAGGTAAAGAGGTAGTTGTTTGGGCTAAATTGTAGATGGGTTATGTACAGGTGCAGTAATCTATGAGCTGCTCTGACAGCTGGTGCTTAAAGCTAGTGAGGGAGATAGGTGTTTCCAGTTTCAGAGATTTTTGTAGTTCGTTCCAGTCATTGGCAGCAGAGAACTGGAAGGAGAGGCGTCCAAAGGAAGAATTGGTTTTGGGGGTGACTAGAGAGATATACCTGCTGGAGCGCGTGCTACAGGTAGGTGCTGCTATGGTGACCAGCGAGCTGAGATAAGGGGGGACTTTACCTAGCAGGGTCTTGTAGATGACCTGGAACCAGTGGGTTTGGCGACGAGTATGAAGCGAGGGCCAGCCAACGAGAGTGTACAGGTCGCAGTGGTGGGTAGTATATGGGGCTTTGGTGACAAAACGGATGGCACTGTGATAGACTGCATCCAATTTATTGAGTAGGGTTTTGGAGGCTATTTTGTAAATGACATCACCGAAGTCGAGGATTGGTAGGATGGTCAGTTTTACAAGGGTATGTTTGGCAGCATGAGTAAAGGATGCTTTGTTGCGGAATAGGAAGCCAATTCTAGATTTGACTTTGGATTGGAGATGTTTGATGTGGGTCTGGAAGGAGAGTTTACAGTCTAACCAGACACCTAGGTATTTGTAGTTGTCCACATATTCTAAGTCAGAGCCGTCCAAAGTAGTGATGTTGGACAGGCGGGCAGGAGCAGGCAGCGATCGGTTGAAGAGCATGCATTTGGTTTTACTTGTATTTAAGAGCAGTTGGAGGCCACGGAAGGAGAGTTGTATGGCATTGAAGCTCGCCTGGAGGGTTGTTAACACAGTGTCAAAAGAAGGGCCAGAAGTATACAGAATAGTGTCGTCTGCGTAGAGGTGGATCAGAGAATCACCAGCAGCAAGAGCGACATCATTGATGTAAACAGAGAACAGAGTCGGTCCAAGAATTGAACCCTGTGGCACCCCCATAGAGACTGCCAGAGGCCCGGACAACAGACCCTCCGATTTGACACACTGAACTCTATCAGAGAAGTAGTTGGTGAACCAGGCGAGGCAATCATTAGAGAAACCAAGGCTGTCGAGTCTGCCAATGAGGATGTGGTGATTGACAGAGTCAAAAGCCTTGGCCAGGTCAATGAATACGGCTGCACAGTATTGTTTCCTATCGATGGCGGTTACGATATCGTTTATGACCTTGAGCGTGGCTGAGGTGCACCCATGACCAGCTCTGAAACCAGATTGCATAGCGGAGAAGGTGTGGTGTGATTCGAAATGGTCGGTAATCTGTTTGTTGACTTGGCTTTCGAAGACCTTAGAAAGGCAGGGTAGGATAGATATAGGTCTGTAGCAGTTAGGGTCAAGGGTGTCCCCCCCTTTGAAGAGGGGGATAACCGCAGCTGCTTTCCAATCTTTGGGGATCTCAGACGACACGAAAGAGAGGTTGAAGAGGCTAGTAATAGGGGTGGCAACAATTTCAGCAGATAGTTTTAGAAAGAAAGGGTCCAAATTATCTAGCCCGGCTGATTTGTAAGGGTCCAGATTTTGCAGCTCATTAAGAACATCAGCTGACTGTATTTGGGAGAAAGAGAAATGGGGAAGGCTTGGGCGAGTAGCAGAGGGGAGGGCAGTGCTGTTGTCCGGGGTAGGGGTAGCCAGGTGGAAAGCATGGCCAGCCGTAGAAAAATGCTTATTGAAATTCTCAATTATAGTGGATTTGTCGGTGGTGACAGTGTTTCCTATCTTCAGAGCGGTTGGAAGCTGGGAGGAGGTGTTCTTATTCTCCATGGACTTTACGGTGTCCCAGAACTTTTTTGAATTTGTGTTGCAGGAAGCAAATTTCTGCTTGAAAAAGCTAGCCTTGGCTGTTCTAACTGCCTGTGTATATTGGTTTCTGGCTTCCCTGAAAAGTTGCATATCACGGGGGCTGTTCGATGCTAATGCAGAACGCCATAGGATGTTTTTCTGTTGGTTAAGGGCAGTCAGGTCAGGAGAGAACCAAGGGCTATATCTGTTCCTGGTTCTAAATTTCTTGAATGGGGCATGCTTATTCAAGATGGTGAGGAAGGCATTTTTAAAAAATGACCAGGCATCCTCTACTGACGGGATGAGATCAATATCCTTCCAGGATACCCCGGCCAGGTCGATTAGGAAGGCCTGCTCGCTGAAGTGTTTCAGGGAGCGTTTGACAGTGATGAGTGGAGGTCGTTTGACCGCTGACCCATTACGGATGCAGGCAATGAGGCAGTGATCGCTGAGATCTTGGTTGAAAACAGCAGAGGTGTATTTGGAGGGCAAGTTTGTTAGGATGATATCTATGAGGGTACCCGTGTTTACGGAATTGGGGTGGTACCTGGTAGGTTCATTGATAATTTGTGTGACATTAGGACTGTGGCAGTCATGAAATTCTGTCAGCCGGTGATTGTCAAGCAAATAACTGTCGGTCTCACGGTAATTGAGTGTTAATTAACATAAACACATTTAGCAAGTCCTTGCTTCCACACTGATGCAGACATTTGAACATCTACATGTTATAAAGTCTAATAAATCCATATAATATAGCCTACATCTTCACAATAAATTGATTATTTATTTTAGAAAGGTCTAAAGAAGCAGTTAGGTCCTGATGTGGCTATGGCAAATGGCTGTGGGCTACACTAGCTCATTTAGCAGACAAGATTTGCTTATAATTCTGTGGCATTATTTTATAGTATGAAGAATGACAGATATAGGGAAGATAATCAAGGAGGTGATGTAGTCCAGGTGAGTGTCATGAGGCGCTGGTGTGTGAGACGATGCTGACAGGTGTGTGGGATAATCAGCAGCCTGATGACCTAGAGGCCGGAGAGGGAGTATAGATGACACTTTAGTTGTTCTAAAAATGTTGGGCTATATGTTTTGACTTTTAATACATTGTAAGGCTGCATGATGAGACTCTAATGATGATTTGAAAAAAGTTGCTTGAGCTCTGCTTTGTTTCCTGCGCAGGCTGTACACACTCCAATATCCATGCCTTTTGTGGCCCGGAGTGCTGCGTTGTGCCCTTCTCCTTGAGTGCTGTGCAATCTGAAGCGCCTCTCACTCACATGGCTCTCTGTCACCTGATCTGGTCTTTCTCACAGGCTACAAGTGAAGACAGACACATCGGTTACCCAACTGCGCGCGTTCTTATCCAATTCTGAGGTGCATATTGAAGATATTGGAAGAACTGTCCACATTTACTTTTCGTAAGCCAACAAGATGAGTAGGCCTAACGAACAGCAAAAGCACTAGTCTATGTCAATTTACTATCCCCCATAGTACAAAAGTCGACCTATTCTATTCTCTGTGAGAAATCAATATTCCAAACATAGTCTGGGACAGTTGTGAGGTGCAGTAAATCCCAAATTAATACAACCACTAGCATAAAAAAAAGCTGAAGCAACAGATCAGAATGTTTAGTTTAAAATGATGATAAACTATTAGGCAATTTTTTCACATTATAAGCACAGCAATGCGCACATGTCAGTAAGCTATGAGCATGTTCCATTAGCGGGAAAACACCATTATTAAAAGTGACCACCAATGCGATTATGCATGTAATGCTTTTATTATAAAGGTGCATTTTTATGGTGAAAATGATCTTCCCCAAACTTGAAACTCGGGAAAATGTAAATGTGCTTATGTATGCCAGTTAGGATCTAAACCCCTTGTAAAGTGGATTCATGTGCTTAATTTTAAGAAGTTATTTGGCCACTTTAGTTGTAATACAAACCTTATCGAAACACATAGGCATACGAGCTAGGCTACATGAGGTATGCTTCTATGATTTTAAAAAGTCGCAAAAAAGGCAGTTTCTTATGCTGGACATCATAGTATATAACTGATAGTATATAATTCGATAGTATATACACTCTGATAGTATATACACTCGATCCCTCCGATGTCAACAACTACAGACCAGTATCCCTTCTTTCTTTTCTCTCCAAAACTCTTGAACGTGCCGTCCTTGGCCAGCTCTCCTGCTATCTCTCTCAGAATGACCTTCTCGATCCAAATCAGTCAGGTTTCAAGACTAGTCATTCAACTGAGACTGCTCTTCTCTGTGTCACGGAGGCGCTCCGCACTGCTAAAGCTAACTCTCTCTCCTCTGCTCTCATCCTTCTAGACCTATCGGCTGCCTTTGATACTGTGAACCATCAGATCCTCCTCTCCACCCTCTCCGAGTTGGGCATCTCCGGCGCGGCCCACGCTTGGATTGCGTCCTACCTGACAGGTCGCTCCTACCAGGTGGCGTGGCGAGAATCTGTCTCCGCACCACGTGCTCTTACCACTGGTGTCCCCCAGGGCTCTGTTCTAGGCCCTCTCCTATTCTCGCTATACACCAAGTCACTTGGCTCTGTCATATCCTCACATGGTCTCTCCTATCATTGCTATGCAGACGACACACAATTAATCTTCTCCTTTCCCCCTTCTGATAACCAGGTGGCGAATCGCATCTCTGCATGTCTGGCAGACATATCAGTGTGGATGACGGATCACCACCTCAAGCTGAACCTCGGCAAGACGGAGCTGCTCTTCCTCCCGGGGAAGGACTGCCCGTTCCATGATCTCGCCATCACGGTTGACAACTCCATTGTGTCCTCCTCCCAGAGTGCTAAGAACCTTGGCATGATCCTGGACAACACCCTGTCGGTCTCAACTAACATCAAGGCGGTGACCCGTTCCTGTAGGTTCATGCTCTACAACATTCGCAGAGTACGACCCTGCCTCACACAGGAAGCGGCGCAGGTCCTAATCCAGGCACTTGTCATCTCCCGTCTGGATTACTGCAACTCACTGTTGGCTGGGCTCCCTGCCTGTGCCATTAAACCCCTACAACTCATCCAGAACGCCGCAGCCCGTCTGGTGTTCAACCTTCCCAAGTGCTCTCACGTCACCCCGCTCCTCCGCTCTCTCCACTGGCTTCCAGTTGAAGCTCGCATCCGCTACAAGACCATGGTGCTTGCCTACGGAGCTGTGAGGGGAACGGCACCTCCGTACCTTCAGGCTCTGATCAGGCCCTACACCCAAACAAGGGCACTGCGTTCATCCACCTCTGGCCTGCTCGCCTCCCTACCTCTGAGGAAGTACAGTTCCCGCTCAGCCCAGTCAAAACTGTTCGCTGCTCTGGCACCCCAATGGTGGAACAAACTCCCTCACGATGCCAGGTCAGCGGAGTCAATCACCACCTTCCGGAGACACCTGAAACCCCACCTCTTTAAGGAATACCTAGGATAGGATAAAGTAATCCTTCTAACCCCCCCCCCCCCCCCCCCCCCTTAAAAGATTTAGATGCACTATTGTAAAGTGGTTGTTCCACTGGATATCATAAGGTGAATGCACCAATTTGTAAGTCGCTCTGGATAAGAGCGTCTGCTAAATGACTTAAATGTAAATGTAAATAATTCACAAGTGATAGGCTAATATTGTCACCCATCAGACTATTCTTGATTTAATCTTGTCTTTACATATACTAAATAATATATGTGAAATTTGTTTTGATTAAAATGGACCATTATCATGCACCTGTATTGAAACAGGGGCAGCAGGAAAAAAATACATGTCGTCTATGCACTTAAGTAGCGAATGGAGGAAGCTTTTCCCCGGGGTTTATTTTCATGCCAGCCAGGTAGGCTATACTCCTGTTGTAAATACAAGCAATGTGCTTAATATTAGGAAAGTTGATAAATAAATATAGTAGGCCTAGCCTATAGAAAGCTGATGGGATCCTCCTCTTTTTAGTAGAGGCCATAACTCTGTTTTCTCGCTCAATTGCATAGCCTATAGAAATGTTGCGCAACATGAGCTCATGGGCTCTCGTTAAGTGTTTGATTCGATTTTCAATTACATTTGCATCGATGTCAGAGTGATTAGAGGGACAATAGAGTGCCGAGTACCAGGCAGTTAGCAAGTTTGGAATGGCTTCTAATGAAGATCAGCAGCATCAGAGCTTGGAGAAGCTTAATTACCGCAACTAAACGGTCACGTGGAATTTGACTCCATTCATGACTCATGACCGCCGGTGTGGCGATAATATGATCACCGCAACAGCCCTAGGTCACATTCATATTTTCTGAAAGGGAAGCCTTGTCATAAATCCACCTCTCTTTCTAAGGACATTTGCTGTTCTGGTTGACAGACAGAGACAGATACCTTCTCAACCCTGAGAGCCGAGGGCCGCAGCCATCCACCAGAACCAGGTTCATATTCCTATTCACATTCTAAGAATATGGCCTTGCCTTTTTGAGTGACTGACAGACATTTCTGAGCTACTATCAATGACTAATTATGATGCATTCTCAATGGGCATGGGGGAATGAAATGGCTACAGTGGCCCTGGGCTATACGACACATACTCCTATTCCATTCCCTCCTTTTCCCTCTCTTAGTTAGACCAGGCACATTATTTACACTTCTGTTAGTTTGGGAGAAAGGAAGGAGCGCTTAATGTGTGTTTTTAATGACAGTACAAAATCTGTCCCAAGACAAATTCATCATGGGAGAATCTTTCAATTACTGTAGGCTACGTCTCAGAGGGATAAAATACCAAATTGGATCTCACTGAAAACACACATCTTATAAGGGCACAGGGCGAGACCCAGATGCAGACACGGGAGGCAGATGGTTCGAGTCTCTGATATTTATTAGTTGCCAAGGAGCAGGCAAGAGAATGGTCGTGGACAGGCTAAAAGATCATAACAAGGTCAGAGTCCAGGAGGTACAGAGTGGCAGGCATGCTCGAGGTCAGGGCAGGCAGTAAGGTCAGGCAGGCGGGTTCAGAGTCAGGGCAGGCAAGGTTCAAAACCGGGAGGACTAGCAAAAGAGAGAATAGAAAAAGCAGGGGCACGGGAAAAACACGCTAGTTGAGTTGACAAGACAAGACGAACTGGCACAAAGAGACAGGGATAAATACACCGGGGAAAATAAGCGACACCTGGAGGGGGTGGAGACAATCACGAGGACAGGTGAAACAGATCAGGGGGTAACACATCTTCAGTTGACTGCTCCATGTCCAACTTTGCAAAGTATGTAATCTAATCATTAATAATTATGTTTATCACCATGGTAATAAAACATTTTCAAGGCAGCAGCGGAGGCTACAGTTCTATTTCCATAACACATGAATGAGATTTGACGTGGTAATGGTAATGATAAGTGCCATTTGTGTGGGTGAAAATGTGGAGGTTTGAAAATAACAGCCAAAGTCCCAAGGTGCAAGTCTAACTCTATTACCGTACCTCTCACTGTTGCTATGGCACCACACCTGAAAAAAAGTCCAGCTCTGTCATTCATCCATCCATCCACCCACCCAAACCTCTCCTCTCAATCCCCACTCTACTTCATCATCAAGTATGCTCAGGGAGGGGAGGTCAAGGAGGTCAAAGGTCAGAGAGAGAGAGCGAGAGGGGAAGGTTGTTGTGACCCAAATGGCACGCTATTCCCTATTTATTGCCCTACTTTTGATCATGGCTTGTACTGGTCAAACGTAGTGCACTATATAGGGAATAGGGTGGCATTTGGGCCACAGGCGAACTCTGCTACTTTGCTCAGGCCATTAAACCAGAACCATTTACCTCATTCCCTTATTCTCCCAGTGTTTTAATGGTGGAGCCAAGAGCACATGGGCTGAGGTGAACTCCTGTCCTCTTCTACTCACCTGGGGCTGCCATTAAATCAGGTTCTCCAGCCAGAGCTCTCCACCACCACAGCCAGTTCGAGCAATGCTGTAATATTGCACTTAACGAGTTCGTTTTTGAATCAATACTCCTTATATCTGCTAAAGAAGTAGCACATACAGTATACTGTACCTGTACAGTATACTGTCTACATCACAGGTGGCCAGTGGCACTTTAATTGGGGAGGATGGGCTCATAGTAATGGCTGGAACGGAATAAATATATTGGTATCAAACATATCCAAGTCATGGTTACCATGTGGTTGATACCGTTCCACTCACTCCATTCCAGCCATTATTATGAGCCTTCCTCCCCTCAGCAGCCTCCTATGGTCTACATATCTACTATACATGTGCGTATGAGACCTAGAATTGAGGGAGTGTATTGTCTGTGCTGTGGAAGTGTGTGGATTTGCAGTGTGTACATTACTTTTTTGCTTTTTCCCCAGTTTCCCTGACAACAGGCAAGTGCACAGATAGGGGTTCTGCCTGTGCCGAGCACATAACCCTTTTCCCTCCTTTTGTTTAGCCTACAATTTTTGTCTTAGTTCTTCTGAAACTGCCCGCAAGTTGTCGTGATATTATCAAGTTCGTCACCCTCCACCCCATCAGTTGGTTGCGCCTGTTGGTCTGCCCTGTACAGAGCTCACGCGTGCCTCGGTCATGCCTGTTTCCCAGTCTGCCCTGTACAGAGCTCACACGTGCCTCGGTCATGCCTGTTTCCCAGTCTGCCCTGTACAGAGCTCACGCGTGCCTCGGTCATGCCTGTTTCCCAGTCTGCCCTGTACAGAGCTCACGCGTGCCTCGGTCATGCCTGTTTCCCAGTCTGCCCTGTACAGAGCTCACACGTGCCTCGGTCATGCCTGTTTCCCAGTCTGCCCTGTACAGAGCTCACGCGTGCCTCGGTCATGCCTGTTTCCCAGTCTGCCCTGTACAGAGCTCACGCGTGCCTCGGTCATGCCTGTTTCCCAGTCTGCCCTGTACAGAGCTCACGCGTGCCTCGGTCATGCCTGTTTCCCAGTCTGCCCTGTACAGAGCTCACGCGTGCCTCGGTCATGCCTGTTTCCCAGTCTGCCCTGTACAGAGCTCACACGTGCCTCGGTCATGCCTGTTTCCCAGTCTGCCCTGTACAGAGCTCACGCGTGCCTCGGTCATGCCTGTTTCCCAGTCTGCCCTGTACGGAGATTGCGCACACCCATATCTAAACATGCGTGGCTTGAGCTGCGGTGTGTGTAGCTACACTCTTAAAAAAAGGTGCTATCTAGAACCTTAAAGGGCTCTTTGGCTGTCCCCATAGGATAATCCTTTGAAGAATCCTTTTTGGTTGCAGGTAGAACCCTTTTGGTTCGAGGTAGAACTCTTTTGGTTCCAGGAAGAACCCTTTTGGGTTCCATGTGGAATCCAAAAGGGTTCTACCTGGAACCAAAAAAGGTTTTGCTATGGGGACAGTGGAAGAACCCTTTTGGATACCTTTTTTCTAAGAGTGTAGATACCTAGTTTAAATATCAACAGAACTGCGACAGCAGCCAAACATTTAATTAACACTTGATAACACTTGATTTACATCATCATCACTATTCGGTCTGGTTGGCTGATACGAGCAGCAGACAGAGGCAGAAAGACGTAAAGAGGAGCATCCGTGGTAAAGATTGCACTGCAGTGGATAGTAGCCGTCTTACAGGCTCCTGACCAATTCTGCAATTTTGTGTGATTTTTACTCTGATCTTAGCTTAGATTTTTTTTACATAATGTCTCCACCGTCATTTCCTATGACCGAAAACAGCTTCTTGACATCAGAACAGTGATCACTAACCTCGATCAACGAGTCGGCAGCTCTGGACTTTCTGTTACTCTTTACATGGCACTAATCCCCGGGACTCGAAAAAGATGTGAAGGGAGAAGCGGTGTGTCTTTTTGTCAACAACAGCTGGTGCCTGATCTCTAATGTTAAGGAAGTCTCTAGTTTTTGCTCGCCTGAGTTAGAATACCTCATGATAAGCTGCAGACCATACTATTTACAGAGATTTTTCAACTATATGTTTAGCAGCTCTCTATTTACCACCACAAACCGATGCTGGAACTAAGACTGCACTCAGAGAGCTGTATAAGGCCACAAGCAAACAAGGAAATCTACATCAAAATCCGTCAGTTTAAGCAAGAGATATATGTTTTGCATCTCACCCCACCGCATCCGCCTTCCACATCTGTGGTGGAAAGTGGCAGAGCTACAGTGTTGTTTGTCAGACCAGGAGACATCCCAAAACATCTTTCTCACAGGCTACAAGTGAAGACAGACACATCGGGGATGCAACTGCGTGCGTCCTTATCCAATTCCGAGGCGCATATTGAAGATATTGGAAGAACTGTCCACGTTTACTTTTCGTCAGCCAACAAGATGAGTAGGCCTAACGAACAGCAAAAGCAATAGCCTATGTCAATCTACTATTCCCCAAAGTGCAAAAGTTGACCTATTCTGTGCGAGAAATAAATATTCCAAACATAGTCTGGGACAGTTGTGGGATGCGATAGATCCCAAATTAATACAACCACTAGCATAAAAAAAAACGGGTTTAAGCAATGAGCCTGACGCAACATAAGAGAACGTTTAGCTTAAAATGTTAATAAACCATTAGGCTATTTTTTCACATTATAAGCGCAGCAATGTGCTCATGGAAGTAGGCTATAAGCATGTTCAGTATGTTCCAATAGCAGGAAAACACCATTCTCAAAAATGACCACAAATGTGATTATACATGTAATGATTGTATTATAAAGATGCATTTTTATGGTGAAAATTATCTTCCCCAAACTTGAAACTCACGTATGCTAGTTTGGCTCTACACCCATTGTAAAGCGGATTTTTAAGAAGTTATTTGGACACATTAATTGTCATACAAACCTTATCGAAACACATAGGCCTATGGGCTAGGCTACATGAGGTGTGCGACTATGATTTGAAAAAGTTGGAGAGAAAAAAGCATGCGCTGTTTCCCTTAAGCTGGGAATCATTCACAAGTGATGATATTTAATTCACAAGTGATAGGCTAAATAACCCATCACACCATTCTTGATTTAACCTTGTCTTTATATATACTAAATAATATATGTGTGAAATTTGTTTTGATTTAGAATGGATCATTATCATGCACCTGTCTCAGAACAGGGGCAGTGGAAAAAAAGACATGTCATCTATGCACTTAAGTAGCAAATGGAGGACGCTTTTCCCGTGGTTCATTTTCATGCCAGCCAGGTAGGCTATACTCCTGTCGTAAATATAAACAATGTGATTAATATTAGGAAAGTTGATAAATAAATATAGTAGGCCTGAAAGCTGATGGGAGCCTCCACTTTTTAATAGAGGCCATCTCACGCAATAGCCTATTTTCTCACGCAATTGCATAGCCTATAGAAATGTTGCCACCATCAGCTCATGGGCTCTCATGAAGTGTTTGATTTGATTTTCAATCACATTTGCATTGATGTCAGAGGGATTAGAGGGACTATAGAGTGCGTGGTACCAGGCAGTTATCTCCATCTCTTCATTCCAAGACTCAATCATGGACACTCTTACTGATTGTTGTGACTACTTTGCATGATGTATTGTTGTCTCTGCCTTCTTGCCCTTTGTGCTGTTGTCTGTGCCCAATAATGTTTGTACCATGTTTTGTGCTGCTACCATGTTGTGCTGCTGCCATGTTGTGTTGCTACCATGTTGTTGTCATGTTGTGTTGCTACCATGCTGTGTTGTCATGTGTTGCTGCCATGCTATGTTGTTGTCTTAGGTCTCTCTTGTCATTATGTGTGTTTTGTCCTATATTTATTATATATATATTTTTTTATCCCAGCCCCCGACCCCGCCGGAGGCATTTTGTATTTTGGTAGGCCATCATTGTAAATATGAATTTGTTCTTAACTGACTTTCCTAGTTAAATAAATATAAATAAAAGTGATCAAGTTTGGTAGGCTACTAATGGCCATAAGCAGCAGCAGAGCTTGGAGAAGCCTAATTACAGTGACTAAACCGTCGCCTTCATGACTCGTGACCGCCGGGGTGGAGGTAATACGGTCACCATAACAGCCCCATTCATACCCCTTGACTTATTCCAATTTGTTTGTGTTACAGCCTGATTCAGCCTGAATTGTCTACACATAATACCCCATAATGACAAAAACATATTTTTTTGAAATTTATTGAGAATGGAATACAGAAAAACATTTACATAAGTATTCACACCCCTGAGTCAATACTTTGTAGAAGCACCTTTGGCAGCAATTACAGCTGTGAGTCTGTAAGATTTTTCCACACCTGGATTGTGCAACATTTGCCCATTATTCTTTTCAAAATTGCCATAGATTTTCAAATAGATTTAAGTCAAAACTGTAACTCAGTCGCTCAGGAACATTCACTGTCTTGTTGGTAGTAACTCCAGTGTAGATTTGGCCTTGTGTTTAAGGTTATTATCCTGTTGAAAGGTGAATTAATCTCCCAGTGTCTGGTGGAAAGCATACTGAACCAGATTTTCCTCTGAGATTTTGCCTGTGTTTATCTCCATTACATACATTTTTTATTAAAAAAACTCCAAAGTCCTTAACGATTACAAGCATACCCATGACATGATGCAGCCTCCACTATGCTTGGAAATATGGAGAGTGTCACTCAGTAATGTGTTATATTGGATTCGCCCCAAATATAACACGTTGTATTAAGGACAAAAAGTTAATCGCTTTGCCACATTTTTTGGGATAATTATTTTATTCTCTTGTTGCAAACAGGATGCATGTTTTGGAAAATGTTTATTCTGTGCAGACTTTCTTATTTTCCCTAAGTCAATTAGGTCAGTATTGTGGAGTAACTACAATGTTGTTGATCCATGCTCCGTTTTCTCCTGTCACAGCCATTAAACTCTGTAACTGTTTAAAAGTCACCATTGGCCTCATGGTGAAATACCTGAGCTGTTTCCTTCCTCTCCGGAAATTGAGTTAGGAAGGACGCCTGTAGTATATCCCATAGAAATGCATTGAATAACACATTCATGAATGGAAAAACAGACAATCAAAACATAAATCATAAGGAAAAAGTTTTTGAAGTGTCATTCCTATATCAAGGAGATACTGTATAAGAAAGCTGAGGAAATATAAACGTTTTTTGGACACATATTTAAGCCCTTTTTTTGGGCACAAAACTCTCTTAATTTTAATAAACCAGTACCGGTTACCTTCAGAGTCCCGTGACACTTGTGGGGATCATAGGGCAAAACTGAGAATCTCCTCTTTCCATAGAGTGGTATTTGTTTGTAGTCCAAACCGTTTGGACATTACAGACGTTTTCGTAAGACCGATTTTAAGGATACTCTCACAAACACTGGTGTAGCTCGGCCATTTCCACCTCAAATGCAGAAAACCGACATAGGCGGATGTGGTGGATTGAGATGCAGCCCATGCAAAAACTGATATCTCTAGCTCAGTGGTCGCCAACCGGTCGATCACGATCTTCGAGGCATTCCTAGTCGATCACCAAATATTTCTGTAGACAAGCCAACGAACGATAAAGGCTTGCGCTCCTTTTTTAAAACCGTGTTGAGCTGTTGCCAGTAGGTGCACTTGATTCAAAAGTCCTGCGCACCAGGTAAGCAAAGTGTTCCCATGAGACAAACTCCGCCTACCCGGTGGACCGGCAAATCTGTGATTAAATCGAGTGCACCTACTGCGCTGCCCAATCGGATAGCTCAACCCACCGTGACTACAGAGCTTCCATGACCCTGGCCACAGCCAAGTTTAATAGGCTACTAGCCTATGTAAGATTTAATAGCTTTTAAAACCATGACCACAGAGAGACCGTCAACGAATACAACAAAGAGCTGCTGTTTTTATGAGTGAGTTCATGTTTAAGTTTATATTCAGCACTGTCACTGTTTTTATTCAACACTATTACAAAACACGTTTCTCCGTACTTCCGCTCGGGCTTCAGCTGCAATGAATGAATAGCCAAGTATTGATAGCCCTGCATTTCATTATTATTAGCAGCTCGTCGTATTGATTTTAATATTAAGGAATATTTAACTTTCTCTGGTCAGAGGAACAACATGAATTTGTGCATGAGGCAGATGTGGTGCGACTTGAGTTTCGCCATCATGTGGAGACGGTGTCCCCTCTCTCTGGTCAGCCTCACCGGAGGAAAGGAAGGAGAGAGCAGGGACTGTGAGAGGAGGTTGGGGGAAAAAAATTGAACGGTCATCCACTCAGAATTCCAAGTCGGAAACTCTGGCATCTTTCTAGAGATCCGACTTTTCGACCTGAAAATCACTGACGTCGTGATTTGACCTTGTTGACCATCAGATGCAGGTACCATCAGTCCAGTAAAATAAAAAAGCTAATTATTTAAATTCATGCTCCACAGTGCCTCACAAGTGCTAAACCAACTGATCTATTTTGTTATCAAAGCTCGAGTTTTGAAATATAATATGGTCTGATTAACAATATTGGCAGGCCAATCATTTAGCCAATATGCTGTGATAATGTATTAGGCCTACTGCCCAAACGTCATTCCTACAAAACGGTTTGTGTGAGGTCAATGTCAACAACAAAAAATCTGAGCAGTAGATCTCAGCTTGCTTTTTGACTGTGAAAGTGATCGTGACTCAGAAAAGGTTGGTGACCACTGCTCTAGCTTAATCTGACGGATTTTGATGGAGAAGTGCAATATGACCCCATAGACACTGTATATTCGATAGGCAATGACTTGAAAACCTACAAACCTCAGATTTCCCACTTCCTGGTTGGATTTTTTCTCAGGTTTTTGCCTGCCATATGAGTTCTGTTATACTCACAGACATCATTCAAACAGTTTTAGAAACTTCAGAGTGTTTCTATCCAAATCTACCAATTATATGCATATTCTAGCTTTTATGGCTGAGTAGCAGGCAGTTTAATTTGGGCAAGCTTTTCATCCAAAATTCCAAATGCTGCCCTCTACCCTAGTGAAGTTAATGGACATTTTTTGTAGGGGTTAATACTTTTTGCAGAAGGGAAAGTCAAGTCTGACATTTCAAAGTGGAAATTACAAACTTCAGAAGCCTTTTTAAATCTCAAAAGTAAAACGAGGCAACTTCTCCTGGTTTCAGTGAAGGAATGACATCGGCTCACATCCAGACAGAGATATATACAACCTGTGCCTGTGTCAGAGTGAGTGATGGTACAAAGCTTGTCTTGTATCAATCTCACCTGGGAGCACAGCATCCACTAGTAATCAATGCCAGTGCATATACAGTACCAGTCAAATGTTTGGACACACCTACTGATTCAAGGGTTTTTCTTTATTTACAATTTTCTACATTGTAGAATAATAGTGAAGACATCAAAACTATGAAATAACACATATGGAATCATGTAGTAACCAAAAAAGTGTTAAACAAATCAAAATTAGATTATTCAAAGTAGCCACCCTTTGCCTTGATGACAGCTTTCCACACTCTTGGCATTCCCTCAACCAGCTTCACCTAGAATGGTTTTGCAACAGTATTGAAGGAGTTCCCACATACGCTGAGCACTTGTTGGCTGCTTTTCCTTCATTCTGCCATCCAACTCATCCCAAACCTCAATTGGGGTGAGGTCAGGTGATTGTGGAGACCAGGTCATCTGATGCAGCACTCCATCATTATCCTTATTGGTCAAATAGCCCTTACATTGCCTAGAGGTGTGTTGGGTCATTGTCCTGTTGAAAAACAAATGATAGTCCCACTAAGCGCAAACCAGATGGGATGGCATATTGCTGCAGAATGCTGTGGTAGCCTTGCTGGTTAAGTGTGCCTTGAATTCTAAATAAATCACTGACAGTGTCACCAGCAAAGCACCATCACACCTCCTCCTCCATGCTTCACGGTGAAAACCACACATACGGAGATCATCTGTTCACCTACTCTGCGTCTCACAAAGACACGGTGGTTGGAACCGAAAATCTCACATTTGGACTCATCAGACCAAAGGACAGATTTCCACCAGTCTAATGTCCATTGCTTGTGTTTCTTGGCCCAAGCAAGTTTCTTCTTATCATTGGTGTCCTTTAGTAGTGGTTTCTTTGTAGAAATTCGACCATGAAAGCCTGATTCACGCAGTCTCATCTGAACAGTTGATGTTGAATTGTGTCTGTTACTTGAACTCTGTGAAGCATTTATTTGGGCTGCAATCTGAGGTGCAGTTAACTCTAATGAACTTATCCTCTGCAGCAGAGGTAACTCTGGGTCTTCCTTTCCTGTGGCGGTCCTCATGAGAGCCAGTTCCATCATAGAGCTGCACTTGAAGAAACTTTCAAAGTTCTTGAAATATTCCGCATTGACTGACCTTCATGTCTTAAAGTAATGATGGACTGTCGTTTCTCTTTGCTTATTTGAGTTGTTCTTGCCATAATATGGACTTGGTCTTTTACCAAATAGGGATATCTTCTGTATACCACCACTACCTTGTCACAACACAACTGATTGGCTCAAGACGGAAATAAATTCCACAGATGAACTATTAACAAGGCACACCTGTTAATTGAAATGCATTCCAGGTGACTACCTCATGAAGCTGGTTGAGAGAATGCCAATAGTGTGTAAAGCTGTCATTAAAGGATGGCTACTTTGAAGAATCTCAAATCTCAAATCTATTTTGATTTGTTTAACACTTTTTTGGTTGCTACATGATTCCTTATGTGTTATTTCATAGTTTTGATGTCTTCACTATTATTCTACAATGTAGAAAACAGTAAAAATAAAGAAAAACCCTTGAATGACTAGGTGTGTCCAAACTTTTGACTGGTACTGTACCTTCAGTAGGAAGCAGTGCGAGGAGCTTGTCTCACAAACTGAAAAGGTCAATTTCTACTCATGTGATATATTGTGTTGTTAAGTCTTATAGTGAGATTTCAGACTTTTCCCCAAGTGCACATTTAGCTCAGAAAGTGTTACGTTTAACACTTTCACAATGTACACATGCGTCCCACTGTACAGTTTTAAAGTACAACTTCTGTTGATGCATTTCCCTGTTGGATTGAATGGGACATTTTTCACTTAATAAGTATTTATAGAGACATATACAGCAATCCTGAAACTTTAATGTAATACATTTTCTTACAAAAAAGAATATTGTGTATTTTAATTACAACATTGCTAGACACTTACACATTTTACCTCTTATTGGGGATTTAAATAATACAATTTGCTGGAAATTCTATCGTAATTGGTTAATGTAAGTAAGTACTTACTGTATGTTATATAAATACCAATATGTACAGTGTATACATATACCAAGATATGAGAAACCCTCTACAACCTTCTAGAGTCTTACTACAAAGTATTATTTTATCAAGGTCACATAAGAAACGTCATTGAATACAAACAGCCCCTACTCTCTTTCTAGCTTATATATAGCTTATATGATGCCCTGTAACTTAAAATTCTATATCATATATCACAAAAATATGTCAAAAAGGTCGATGGAATCAATGTTGACCCTCTGCATCAACTCAAGAGCGGGGGATGTATACACAAGAAAATTGCTATTGACTTCAGCAATGCATGTGTAAAGCTATTCATAAATCATTATATAATGTGTCTGATATAACAACTCACTGGTGGCAGGTAGCCTAGCTGTTAGGAGTGTTGGGCCAGTAACCGAAAGGTCACTGGTTCAATTACCAAGCTGACTTGGTTAAAAATCTGTTGATGTGCCCTTGAGCAAGGCACTTAACCCTAATTGCTCCAGGGTTGCTGCCAATAATGTCTGATTTCTGGCTCTGCCGCACTCTGAGGGGGAGTGGGATATGCAAAAAAACACATTTGCACTTGTACGTGTGGTGTAGGACAAATTTAAGCACCCACCTAATTATTATAATGGGGAACTTGGACCAAATTGATTTATCACTCTCTCAGATACAATTGCAGCTGTTAGGGCAAGCCAGCCAACATTCAAGAACAACGGTCTCCTAGAGAGAAGACAAAATCAAATCAAAAAGGGAGCGGCTCCTTCCTGTATCAGCTCTTTTCAGCTGAACAGAACGCTTTGGGGCTGAGATTAAACATGTTTTTATCAATCCATCACATTTACCAACCTTGTTTTCAGTTCCTTTCTAGACAGAAAGCAGTCAATAATTAAGCTCAATAATAAAGCTCATAACACTGTGACAACCTTAAGAAATGATCACCCCTGACATCCATGTACATGTACAATAGAATCTGTGTGTTGGTACAACGTTTGGAGAGAGTTGGGGACTTGAGAACACCCACTGTGTTGACACCAGGGTCCTCGCTAATGTCTTGAAAAGAGCCTGTTAATATTCTCAACTGGCCCTGGACCGCATGGCAGCAAAAATAAAATTCACTGAACAGTTCTACATTTAAAGAGACCAGCTTGATAGAAACAGATGGATCACAGCTTATTTAGCTTATACAGCACATGAAGACTCCAAAGAGGGTAGCTAAATAACAATTAGGCTATGACAACCTAAAGCTGTACATTATTTCTGCTCATGTAAAGTGTGCTTATATCTTTCAGGTCTACCTTGGTCATATACTTTAATATCTTTGTGAGAAATTTGTTATAAAAAAGTGAAATGTCAATGATAGATGTACTGTGGTGTAATAAATAATGTTTCAGATGCAGATTTAGCAGAGTAAATTAGATGGTGGAGTGATTTTCTTTATTTGACCATAAACTGGTGTGGCATTGCTACAGAAACGGAGAAGCAAAAACAGTTGTAGGGTTTCAGGAATGTTTCATTAAAGACCATATCCATTGGTCCATTTTCTGTCGATTTACAAAGGAAAGATAATAATTTGAGCGTTCTTTTGGCAGAACAGATAACGAACTGTAAGAAGCTGAGCCCATGGCTAATGCAGAAGTATTCCCAGCGTTACTTAAATGTTTTAAGATTCACGTCTCTGTTCATCCAAATAATTAAGCAGCACTCCTATTAATTGCCTCATCTATCTGGGGGACATTTAAGATGGTCCGGTTCACCCTGTCCGTATCTTATCCCCTTCAGCACCACAACGCAACACAACAACATCCAGGAGCGTGGTTTCTACTCAAAGTTAGGCGACTAAAGTTGAAAATACCATTCAGACTTCAGTTGAACTTGTGCGTACTGCGTATATTGTTCCTATCCTGAAACGTAGAGTTTTTTTATTGAAAGTGAATGTTGCTGAAGCTTCAACTAAAGAAACCCCACACCACAGTCAGCGTTTGCATCCCGGAGCCCTTTGGTCATACATGATGTGATATTTATCCTTTGTCTTTTATCACGTTCCCCCATGGGGAGGCTCACTAATGTTTGGCTTGGTGGACAGGAAGGCAAGATGGATCAGAAGGTGAATGCGTAGACCACTCCCACCACCACAATGTTGCCGATAGTTGCGATGATGGCAATCCAGAGCCAGATGGCATCACTGGACGAGGACTGGTCGTCCTGCTGGGCCTGGGCTGAGGCGGCCGCAGAGGCGGCGTGGACGCTGGCCGAGGAGTTGAAGAGCGAGTGGTCGGCACTGTAGTTGTCATTGGGTGAGGAGTCCATGAAGGCCCCCGTCATGACTGGGATCTGCAGGACAGAGAAGGATGGAGGATGGGAGGGAGGGGGAGAAAGAGAGAGAGAGAGAAGATTAGATAAGATATGAATTGAATTGACAAAACCAAAAGGAGTTATTTTTATTTCATATGCAGTGTAGAGCTCTTTGCCAGTAGGTACAGAAGATTTGATTTAACATTACAGTAACATTCTCTTTCCTGTGAGTGAGAGATGTTCTTGGGTCCTGCATTAGCAATTTAAAAGTTGAAATTAAATAGTGAACGTATCACGGCATCTTGTGGGAACAAGGTTTCTCACTTCTGGTGTGGATCCCCCCCCACACACACACACACATGTGCGTTCCCACCCTTGCAACTAGGGCTTAATTAACATTAAATAAATATTTAACGAGTGGGAAGTGAGAGTGATTTATTGCTTGGGACAATTAGAAGGCTGCTGAGAAGGCGGCTGGACAGCAGAGCAGAAGAAGAGAGAGAGAGTGCATCATCTCATATGTAATGTATGTACTGTAGGAAGCTAAGGAGTGCCTGAAAACGAGAGAACACTTGCTTCCTGCGAACGCTAGCTCTCAAATTAGAAAACAGATTCCTCTCCTCTGAGGGCTGTCAAAAAAACAATGCTAAAAATACTTGAGGGATGTAGAGCACTCACACTATATACACCAAAACACTCTTACTCTTTCTGCTCGCTCTCTTTCACACACACACTAATACAGTGAGAGAAAAAACACACACAGAGCACACAGTCTCATTTGAGGTCGTATCTCTCACTGAGAGATTTTTTTTTTTATAGCATTCTGCTGCTCTCCAGCCATTGGCCCCTGGTGGTGAGTAATGACATATCCAATTGGGCATGATGGGAGCAGATATCTATGTATGGGGACAGTGACCTGGGGCTCCCCTCACCTAGTGATCACTAAGCCAGAAGTAAAGACTAGGGTTGACGGATGGATGGATGAGGGGATTGCTGATCTAGAATGCTTTGATCGCATTAGAAGGGGTGTATGCTATGTATGGACACTCCACATGTACTGTAGCTAAAGGTTTTTTAGTAGTAGTAGGTTTAGCTGAATAGAGCCTATAGAGGAGTGACAAAAATCTACATTTAGACACATCTAACATAAACACCACTATATGACTCATTTCACCATAAAAACATCCACATCATAGCTTTGCATAACATGCAAGAATTGTTAAGGTAGTAACTTTGGAAAAACATTAGTAATCTGGTATCACTTGTTCCCCCGGGCCTTGTCTGAACCCATTATTTCCCAGTGCACCGGCACGAGGTCAGCACAGCTAGCTGTAAGCATTAAAAATCCACCTCATGGGTGGAATGTTATTAATATTTAATAATTAATAAACATGATTTTGAAAAACCCACAGAAAATCTGGTGTTTCTATGTCAAAAGGTTTTGTTATATTTCAGTCTTCTGTGATGTTTATAAAGTGTAATATTTGGATGCAAACTCCAAATTGAATAGATTTCAACTTTATATCTGACATGGTACAGGTGTCTTATTTTTTTAAGCCCATAACAATGTGTGTGAGGTGTATACTACTTTGGTTTCAAAGTAGATTTGTTTAAGACTACCAAGAAACATTCTGTGTGACCCTGATTTAGCCCACTGCAGTAAAAGGTTAATGGAATGGAAAGAGAGAAACCCTGGTATAGGGCATCCCCAGGCCGCTGTGCACTTAAGCGGGCAATGAGGGCCATCTCCCATGCATCAATGTCAGGAAACCGATGCCAGTAAACTTGCATGGGTGAGTGGCTGCCTAATAGCGCTAGTCATCTGGTCACTGACCAGGGTCGGCTTAGATCTCGCGGATCTGCTGGCTAAACGGCTATAGGTGGATCTATTTTAACATTGCAAGCAGTTTATTGGTGCTATATTGGATTAGATGGAACATGCAAAGTTTGCACACTCTAAAAAATGCTGGGTTGTTTGGATGACCCAACTGCTGGGTTGCAAGCATTGGGTTACCTTGTTGGGTTGTTTTCTTTAAAAAGAGCAAGGTTGGGTTGTTGATGCTGGGTTATCGATGCTGGGTTATTGAGATATGAGTCAGTGGGTCAGATCAGAAGACTGGAGGCGTGGCTCAGTAGGGGCGTGGCTTTCAGATAGTTATTTTTGGCCACCAATGAAAGTGAATGTTATTCCTGTTCTGTTCTGTTTTATTGTTATAACATGTTAAGGTTTATCAACACTGCCACTTTTGTAGCTTTATTGAGGCTTACTGTAGGTCCCGTGTGGCTCAGTTGCTAGAGCATGGCGCTTGCAATGTTAGGGTTGTGTGTTTGATTCCCATGGGGGACCAGTAGGAAAAAAAGTAGGAAAATGTTGGTACTCACTGCTGTAAGTCTCTCTGGATAAGAGCATCTGCTAAATTATTAAAATGTGAAATGCTTACACAAGTGTATGAGTTCCTCAAGAACCTATGCATAAACCAATGTTGGGATAGTTACAATATGTAAATAACACTGGGTGAAAAGGGTCTATATCAGGGGATGTCTGACATGACACATTTTTGATATTCTTAGAGAATACAGACCATTTCCAATCCCTTTTTTGAGATTTGTGGATATGCACCATATCCTGATAAATTCTGAATCTAGATGTGTCCTTTAGACATACATGTATATGATATTGGGATTACTCCAAATATCACACGAAGACATATCCTATGGCCGAATATGGACTCATTCAATATCCTGAGATATGTGACATCGTATTTTCGCTCTTCATGTTGACAAATACTGACTGTATACATCACATATAATGCTTTTCAATATGCTGAAAATAAGGAGGATTTCGTATGCATTTCTGAGTTCTCAGCACATGCTCAATCATTTTACAAATATGAAATCCATATTTTTCTTTCATGCACAAATCATTTTTGGATTCCTTCTATCATACATGGTATGGCCGGATATTGATTCATTAGATATCCTGAGATCTTTTTTTCTCTATATGATGACAAATACTGACAGTAGGCCTATATAGTATATTTTCTCAGCACATACAATGCATATGGTCTTGACTGAGGTCCATATAAGGATCTAGAAATGCATTTGATATGCTGATGCATATTTGAGTTTTGAGGATATGCTCAATAATTTGACACAATTTTAATATACAGTGCCTTCAGAAAGTATTCAGACCCCTTGACTTTTTGACGTTAAAATTGATTAAATAGTATGTTTTCCTTGTCAATCTACACACAATACCAAATAATGACAAAGCAAAAACAGATTTTTAAAAATCTTTGCAAATGTATTAAAAAAAAACAACTGAAAAATACATTTACATACTGTAAGCATTCAGACCCTTTACTCAGTACTTTGTTGAAGCACCTTTGGCAACGATTACAGCCTTGAGTCTTCCTTGGTATAACGCTAGACCCTAGGCACAACTGTATTTGGGAAGGTTCTCCCATTCTTCTCTGCAGATCCTCTCAAGCTCTGTCAGGTCGGATGGGGAGTGTTGCTGCACAGCTATTTTCAGGTCTCTCCATAGATGTTCGATCGGGTACAAGTCTGGACTCTGGCTGGGCCACTCGAGGACATTCAGATACTTGTCTCGAAGCCACTCCTGTGTTGTCTTGGCTGTGTGCTTAGGGTCATTGTCCTGTTGGAAGGTGAACCTTCGCCCCAGTCTGAGGTCCTGAGTGCTCTGGAGCAGGTTTTCATCAAGGATCTCTCTGTACTTTGCTCCATTCATCTTTCCCTTGATCCTGACTAGTTTCCCAGTCCCTGCCTCTGAAAAACATCCACACAGCATGATGCTGCCACCACCTTGCTTCACTGTAGGGATGGTGCCAGGTTTCCTCCAGACGTGACGCTTGGCATTCAGGCCAAATAGTTAAATCTTGGTTTCATCAGACCAGAGAATCTTGTTTCTCATGGTCTGAGAGTCTTTATATGCCTTTTAGCAAACTCCAAGCTGGCTGTCATGTGCCTTTTACTGAGGAATGGCTTTTGTCTGGCCACTCTACCATAAAGGCCAGATTGGTGGAGTGCTGCAGAGGTGGTTGTCCTTCTGGAAGGTTCTCCCATCTCCACAGAGGAACTCTAGAGCTCCGTCAGAGTGATCAACAGGTTCTTGGTCACCTCCCTGACCAAGCCCCTTCTCCCCTGATTGCTCAGTTTGGCAGGGCGGCCGGCTGCAGGAAGATTCTTGGGGGTTCCAAACTTCTTCCATTTAAGAATAATGGAGGCCACTGTGTTCTTGGGGACCTTCAATGCTGCTGAAATGTGTTAGTACCCATCCCCAGATCTCTGCCTCAACACAATCCAGTCTTGGAGCTCTACGGACAATTCCTTCGACCTCATGGTTTCTGCTCTGACATGCACTGTCAACAGTGGGACCTTATAGAGACAGGCGTGTGCCTTTCCAGATCATGTCCAATCAATTAACACAGGTGGACTCCAATCAAGTTGTAGAGCCATTTCAAGGATGATCAACGGAAACAATATGCACCTGAGCTCAATTTCGAGTCTCATAGCTAAGGGTGTGAATACTTATGTAAATACATACTATCGAACAATTCACAACAATACACACAAATTTAAAAGTATGGAATTAATAAATAAATAATGTAGGGGGGATTGATTAAATACAGTAGAATACAATTTATATACATATGAAATCAGTAAAACAGGTTGTAAAAAAAAGCCGGCTAGTGATGGGTATTTAACAGTCTGATGGCCTTGAGACAGAAGCTGTTTTTCTGTCTCTCGGTCCCGGCTTTGATGGACCTATATTGACCTCGCTTTCTGGATGTTAGCAGGGTGAACAGGCCGTGACTCGTGTGGTTGATGTCCTTGATGATCTTTTTGGCCTTCCTGTGACATCGGGTGCTGTAGGTGTCCTGGAGGGAAGGCAGTGTGCCCCTGGTGATGCGTTAGGAAGACCACATCACCCACTGGAGTGCCCTGCGGTTGTGGGCGGTACAGCTGCTGTACCAGGCGTTGATACAACCCGACAGGATGCTCTCAATTGTGCATCTATAAAAGTTTGCGCCTTCTTCACCACACTGTCTGTGTGGGTGGACCATTTCAGAAAAGTACCAGTGTTCTGGCTTTGATCCCAAGTGAGAACAGGTCCGCTGGTGAGACACTTGTGCTGGCCTGCGTAGATGGAAACAGAAAAGTCTGAGCCTTTTGGGTAAAACACTGGGGTAAATCTTGTATGGAAATGGTCCAAAGGTGTTTTTGTCTGTTCTTTGGATTTCAAATAAGCTCAAAGCACAGCTGCCCCCTCAAAAACAAAGTCTTACTTGAGTGGAGATTCAATTAAGGGGTTCAACCCCCCCCCCCCCCCCCCCCCCGCCACGCTAGCACAATATAACGCCAGCACAATATAAAAATGACGCAAGCACAATATAAAATTACTAGCTTGGCTGGTTTTGCGCGTCGTTTTCCCCCCACACATCTTTTTGGTGTTCAAATTCTATTTTTCTGCCTGATCTGCCTTTTTCCCACGATTATTCAAAGCCTTTTAAGTAGACCTTAGGTCCTGTTAAAATAGCATGTCCTAACAGAGATAGATGGGGTATGTGACTGACAGTTAAATAGACGTGTGGAAGGGACATGGCAATATGATCTAATACCCTGCATGGCCCAATCAGAGAGGAGCAAACGCTCCGCTTCAGAGATGAAGCTGCACATCTGTCAGCTGCCTGTGGTTGTCAGGAAAATACATTATTTGTTGCGAAGCACATCCCGCCGGCAGAAGATGGACACAGAGCTCCCTGTCATTCAGTTTGCTGATATGGACACATAGTTTGCATGCATTCTTTAGTGGAAGTGCAGGATCTCAGCAGGTCCTTGCTACACACTAACAGCCTGGTATATTATAGATTTTCACTGGTGTGAAGTTCATTTTGCAGCAGTGGTTTTCAGACAGGAGTACAAACTAGGGTCAAGAGAAGGAACGAGATTCTGGTCATTTTAACATGTGCAAACTCTTAGTAAATAAATGCCATCAGTATGCACCTAAGTGTGTTAATTATATACACAAGTAGAGTATGTATGATCTGGAAATGACCAAACACTCTCTCTCACCAAATGGCTAGGTGTATAGGAAATTCTCAGTAGTGTTCACGGTATTTTTTCCCCAGTTTATCAGGGCCAGTGAGAAGTGATTCCAGTGAGTGTATCTGAATTGAGAATACTCATATGAAAAATGCATGACTAACATCCACATATAGAAACATGGGAATACTGTGCTACATTGCAAGAAATGCCAAGTATGTGTGGGAGAAAAGCACATGTGTTTTGGGGTGTAAACAATACTTTAAAAAACATGCTACACATTTAATCTGGCTCATACATAATCAAAATATATGCTTTTATAAATCATTCATAGATTGCAGTCTAAAGCTATCTCATGATTAAGAACAAAACATGTAATCAGTTCCCAAACTGTGCATAGCTGCAATTGTAATTACTGTAACGAGACTGAGGAAGCTCATTGAAAGACTGAGGAAAAAACACATGTTAATATTTTTTCTTCAGCGCTCAGAATTTGTGAAACAAAGGACTTTGACACTGTGAAGAGTTATATGTTTCTTGTCGAAAGCCTAAAAATTACATCAACATCGTAAAAACACCAGCATTACGCAATGTGACGCTATACTTGTACTTGGCAGTATGACTTAGGCATGTACTGTATGTGGCCATTGTTATGGATTACTTATTCTACGGTATCCAGTGGCTTTATGAGAATATTATCGTGAACTCAACAACAATGTGTTACAGCACAGGAAAATAGTCAATCACAGCACTCAAACCAAATGAACAAAGTGAGGAGAGAAGAAAGTTGTCTGACATCAACCAGCTCTACTGTTCTATATCAAAATACAGAGCTATCGCTATCCATAACTTGCCAGCACATTTTTATACCCTGTCCAAACACCAACACGGCTCCAGTGAGAGGCCGAGTCAGGGCTATTCCCATTGGAACAGTTTGTAGACAGAGAGACATTTTAGTTAAATGTATGAGGCTCACTTAAAGAGAGTAAAATACCACAAGAAGATATTTTATGAAGGACCTCCAGACACAGATATTTCAGAATGCCCTGCTTATTACCCAATATAACCCAACGTCAAATAGTCAGCTAGGCAGACCTCTTCCTACAAAGATGCATTATTAATCATAATAATGCTCAAGTATACTGCTGATGAAAATAGATCTTTGTTAAGGTTTTTTATACATTCATAACAATTAATATTTCTTCAGACGACTGAGAAAAGAAACCGTTTAAAAAAAAGCAAATATACACTTTCTCATCCACTGCCTTTCTGAGCCGTTCTCTCTAAATCCTGCATTTTGAAGAGATTGAAGAATTAATGATTAATGATGAAATTCTGACTAACAAACATCGTTTTTACCTGTAAAACCTTGAATTCTCCTCGGGTGTCAGATGTTTGGGTTTTCATTTGGTTTGCCTGTTGACTGAGTGTGTCGTGCAGCAGAGGGAGTCATGGACCAGAGCACCAGACACAGAGTAACACACGTCAGGAGTTAGACACTAGAATGAGGAGAGCTGGTCAGATGGCCAGATGTCACACACACAAACACACTGAACACACATAGCGCGCACACACACACACACTGCACTCACAGTGAACTCTTAATCAAAGATGATCTTCTTTATGTACTAAGTCAGGCATTGGCATTCCTCTCAGCTGACTAGAATGGAAAATCATGTGTACATTATGCACATTACAGAGCCAAAGCTTATGGAACAAGAGAAAGATACAGTATAATACATTTATTACATAGTAAAGTTTTAGAAAACCAGGTGCATGAAGCTGCATAAACATTATATATTAAGGTACAAGATTGACTGTGAATATGATGCAGGTGGCTGGGCTGAAACACTGCTACACACGTTCTATTGAGGTGAAAGATCTACTATGAAACGCTGCTGGGCCGTTGAGAGAAAGAAAATCGATAAGACTGGAGTTGTAAATCTAGACGGCAGAACAGAACCGTGGTGGACTGAGGTGAAATTCCATCTGGTCTGAGTCTAGTTTAACTAGTTCAAGTTCAAGTTTTATTGTCACAAGTACAGTGAAATGCTTAAATTGCATGCTCTACCCAACAACAGTGCAGTAATCAATATTAAAATAGTATAACTGAAAATAAATGAAAAAATATATATACATACACACATACAGTGCATTCGGAAAGTATTCAGACCGTTTGACTTTTTCTACATTTTGTTACATTACAGCCTTATTCTAAAATGGATTAAATTATTTTTTCCATCTACACATAATACTCCATAATGACAAAGAAAAAACATGTTTTTAGACATTTTTGCAAATGTATTTAAAATAAAAAACTGAAATATCACATTTACATAAGTATTCAGACCCTTTACTCAGTACTTTGTTGAAGCACCTTTGGCAGCGATTACAGCATTGAGTCTTCTTCTGTATGACACTACAAGCTTGGCACACCTGTATTTGGAGAGTTATGGATCCTCTCAAGCTCTGTCAGTTTGGATAGGGAGCTAAGCTGAGCAGCTATTTTCAGGTCTCTCCAGAAATGTTTGATCGGGTACAAGTCCAGCTCTGGCTGGGCCACTCAAGGACATTCAGAGACTTGTCCTGAAGCCACTCCTGTGTTGTCTTGGCTATGTGCTTAGAGTTTTTGTCCTGTTGGAAGGTGAACCTTCGCCCCAGTCTAAGGTCCTGAGCTCTCTGGAGCAGGTTTTCATCAAGGATATCTCTGTACTTTGCTCCGTTCATCTTTCCCTCGATCCTGACTAGTCTCCCAGACACTGCCGCTGAAAAACATCCCCACAGCATGATGCTGCCACCACCATTATTCGCCGTAGGGATGGTGCCAGGTTTCCTCCAGACGTGACGCTTGGCATTCAGGCCAAAGAGTTTAATCTTGGTTTCATCAGACCAGAGAATCTTGTTTTTCATGGTCTGAAAGTCCTTTAGGTGCCTTTTAGCAAACTCCAAGCTGGCTGACGAGTGGCTTCTGTCTGGCCACTACCATAAAATCCTGATTGGTGGAGTGCTGCAGAGGTGGTTGTCCTTCTGGAAGGTTCTCCCATCTCCACAGAGGAACTATGGAGCTCTGTCAGAGTGACCATCGGGTTCTTGGTCACCTCCCTGACCAAGGCCCTTCTCCCATGATTACTCAGATTGGCTGGGCGGCCACCTCTAGAGTCTTGGTGGTTCCAAACTTCTTCCATTTAAGAACGATGGAGGCCACTGTGGTCTTGGGGACCTTCAATGCTGCAGAATGTTTTTGGTACCCTTCCCCAGATTTCTGCCCAGACACAATCCTGTCTCGGAGCTCTATGGACAATTCCTTCGACCTCATGACTTGGTTTCTGGTCTGACATGCACTGTCAACCGTGAGACTTTATATAGACAAGTGTGTGTCTTTCCAAATCATGTCCAATCAATTGAATTTACCACAGGTGGACTCCAATCAAGTTGTAGAAACATCTCAAGGATGATCAATGGAAAAAGGATGCACCTGAGCTCAATTTTGAGGCTCATAGCAAAGAGTCTGAATAATTATGTAAATAAGGTATTGCTGTTTCGCTTTGCCATTATGAGGTATTGTGTGTAGATTGATGAGGTAAAAAATGGATTTAATACATTTTAGAATAAGGCTGTAACGTAACAAAATGTGGAAAAAGTGAAGGGGTCTGAATACTTTCTAAATGCACTGTATCAACTCATTTCCTGTAGTACTCACGCTTCAAAAACTCTCGACCATTGTTACTCCCTTCCAGGATTTCTACAAGGCCCTCCCCCGCCCCCCCTTCGGCAAATCAGATCACGACTCCATTTCTGCTCCTCCCTCCCAATAGGTCGATTCAATGCTGGTCTGACCAATCCGAATCCATGCTTCAAGATTGTTTTGATCACGTGGACTCGGATATGTTCTGGGTTGCATCTGAGAATAACATTGACGTATACACAGACATGGTGATTGAGTTTATCAGGAAGTGTATAGGGGATGTGTTCCCACTGTAACTATTAAAACCTACCTAAACCATAAACAGTGGAAAAATGGCAGTATTCGCGCAAATCTGAAAGAGCAAACCACCGCATTTAACCACGGCAAGGTGACTGGGAATATGGTCAAATACAAACAGTGTAGTTATTCCCTCAGTAAGGAAATCAAATAAGCAACATGTCAGTACAGAGAAAGTGGAGATGCAATACAGCGGCTCAGACACAAGATGTATGTGGCAGGGAAAACCAGCTACTTCGCGGACACCGACGTCTTCCTACCGGACAAGCTAAACACCTTCTTTGCCCGCTTTGAGGATAACACAGTGCCACTAACGCGGCCCACTCCCAAGGACTGTTGGCTCTCTTTCTCCGTGGCCGACGTGAGTAAGACATTTAAGCGTGTTAACTCTCACAAGGCTGCAGACCGGTTGACTGGAGTGTTTACGGACATTCAATCTCTCCCTATCCCAGTCTGCTGTCTCCACTTGCTTCAAGATGTCCACCATTGTTCCTATTCCCAAGAAAGCAAAGGCAACTGAACTAAATGACTATCGCCCCGTAGAACTCACTTCTGTCATTAGTGCTTTGAGAGGCTAGTTAACTTCTTATGGCTGCAATCCCGTTAACGAGATGATATGACAACAGCCAGTGAAAGAGCAGGGCGCCAAATTCAAAACAACAGAAATCTCATAATTAAAAATCCTCAGACATACATGTGTTTTATACCATTTTAAAGGTAATCTTGTTGTTGTGCATAGCCACATCTATTCAACAGAAATACTCATCATAAATGTAGATGATAATACAAGTTATACACACGGAATTATAGATATACCTCAGCAACCGCTGTGTCAGATTTAAAAAAAACTTTACGGAAAAAGCAAATCATGCAATAATCTGAGACGGCGCTCAGAACTATAGTCAAATTAGCCGCCATGTTGGAGTCAACAGAAACCAGAAATTACATGATAAATATCCCCTTACCTTTGATGATCTTCATCAGAATGCACTCCCAGGAATCCCAGGTCCACAATAAATGCTTGATTTGTTCGATAATGTCCGATATTTATGTCCAACTAGCTACTTTGGTTAGCGCGTTTGGTAAACAATTCCAAAGTCACGAAGCGCGTTCACTAAAACGTGACGAAATGTCCAAAAGTTCCGTAACAGTCAGCAGAAACATGTCAAACGATGTATTGAATCAATCTTTAGAATGTTGTTAACATAAATCTTGAATAACGTTCCAACCGGAGAATTACATTGACTTCAGATGAGCGATGGAACGGAGCTCCCTCATTTGAACGCGCATGGTCAAAGAATGGTCACCTCATGGCAGTGGTGACTCATTCCTGTCTCCTTCGGCCCCCCTTCACAGTAGAGTCATCAGACAAAGTTCTACAGACTGTTGACATCTAGTGGAAGCCGTAGGAAGTGAATACTCATTCATATCTCGCTGTGATTTCAATGGGATCTTGGTTGAAACTTGACCAGCCTCAGAATTTCCACTTCCTGTTTGGATTTTTTCTCAGGTTTTTGCCTGCCATATGAGTTCTGTTATACTCACAGACATAATTCAAACAGTTTTAGAAACTTCAGAGTGTTTTCTATCCAATACTAATAATAATATGCATATAACTATGACTGAGGAGCAGGCCGTTTACTCTGGACACCTCTGTGCACCTTTCATCCAAGCTACTCAATACTGCCCCTTCAGCCACAAGAGGTTAAGGATCACATCACCTCCACCTTACTAGACACCCTAGACCCACTTCAATTTGCATACCACCCCAATAGATCCACAGACAATGCAATCACCATCGCACTACACACTGCTCTATCCCACCTGGACACCCATCTGGACAATAAACCCAAAAGGTTTAGACTTTTCTGTTTCCATCTACGCAGGCCAGCACCTGTGTCTCACCAGCGGACCTGTTCTCACTTCGGGTCAAAACCAGAACACTGGTACTTTCAGCTGTCATTTACATAACAATGGCTAACTGTGAACTTTAACAACTTCTCATAGAGCAGTTTTGTTTAGGCAAAGGTTGATTCTGCTCTTCACAAGTCCTCACTGTCAGCCATAGCTGTGGAAATACAATTTCCCTAGTTTAACACAAAGGTGTATACACTAATGTACCACTGGAGTTACAGTCGAAAAGCAGCACGAGACTTAGAGTCCGTCATCCACAGTACGTTGCATGTTAGAAGGCAATATAGGAGCAAGAAATGCCTTTACCACCGTCAAAGAGAATAGTATGACAAATAGCTTTTAAGCCACTACTGTATAGCTCTGTGACTCACAGTAGTATTCTGTCCAGCTTGAGTATTCATTATTTTCATCATTGATCTGTAATCGTTAACGTGGTCAGTATTTTGACAGATTGGGACATACTGTAAACCTTTCACATTATCACCCACTCATGAAGTTGGCAAGTCCTATAACATTGAGACATTGTAGACACTAGCGACTTCTCTGATGTCAACCAAATCTGTCCCCTCTCTGAAATGTGAAGGTTATGCTTTTCCACATGAAATGACAACATTTTTCTACTGCTACTTTTGTGATCAGGCTATCATGCCTGAAACCATAACTCCATGACAAGTAGCAGCAATGATCTTCATGTTAATAGACAGTTGGACTGCAGAGCCACAACATGGCCATAGTCCAAAGACAAATATTAGGGGGGGGGCACCACAATGCATTCAACCAAAATGTTTCTTCTGCATTTAACTCAACCCCTCTGAATAAGAGATGCCTTAATCGGCATCCAGGTCATCAGCGCCCGGGGAGCAGTTGTTGTTTGGGGTTAACTGCCTTGCTCAAGGCCAGATCTTTCTACCTTGCAGGCTCTGGGATTCGAACCAGCGACCTTTTGGTTACTGGCCCAACGCTTTTACCGCTTGGCTACCTGCCACCCTGCATTATAGTGTTTAAATGTTCAGTGTGCTGTGTACGCAGGTTTGACAGATAAGCTATTACTACCGTATTGAGCAGACCCCCTACACACAAAATGCAGCCTAATATTTCTGCCACAGTCAAATGACTCCTGGCGTTAAGGGAAACAATCAGACTCAGCAGTGCGGCTGGGCTGTGCTCTGTGACATGTGATTTAACTCAGGATTTCTAAGGGACTGTGGTTAAAATAAAATTATGAATTGACCGTGAGTTACCTTAAAGGGGACCTCAAAATACTATATATTGTTTTGGGGGGGGGGGGGGGGGTTATGGGATCGTGTTTCTTAAAGTGACTTCAAAGGCACTGCGTGATCTGCATAGCCTGATCTTTCTGCACCTTTGTCGCTGGGGGAGCCTGTGTCTGCGGCTGCAGTGCCTACTCCTACTCCTACTCCTATTTCGAAGTCGACGTAGGCAACCTTCCGTCCCTGCTCTGGATCGAGTGGTGCTTCTCCATCTATCGGAGGCCTGCACCAGGCACAGGGAGCAACAGGTTATCCTGCATCTCGCACGTCCATAAAGGGTTCTCCGAATCCTGTGAAGAGTGGGAGTGGGCGGATTTCCTCGACCTTCTAGCCACCCGTGATTTTCGGCAGGTCCATGTTAAGAAATGTGACCATTCCTGCTGCAAAATCAATGTCCTATCCCGGAGCTTGAGTAAATTACATTACTAAGCTGCTCCTGAATGTACTACGCAGGACATGGAAATCGATTCTATCGTAGTCCAGGTGGGTTTTAATGACATTATGAAGGGCAGCTCTTAAGAGTTTAAACTTGATTTTAAAGAGATGATTGACTATCTGCTAGGCACTAACAAAAAATCCATCATATCTGGTCCTGTGGCCTCTCTGAATTGTGGCATTGAATGCTTTAGCAGGATTCTTTCTCTTAACAACTGGCTATGTGATTATTGCAGCTCAATGGGTGTAACCTTTTTTGACAATTTAGATACCTTTTGGAAACAAAACACATTTTATAAGGAGGATGGGATCCACCCAAATGTAAATAACTTAATGTACAGTATGTCCCTTTAACTTCCCTGAATGCCTCTGCTGATCCTACGGCTATTGTATGCAGTAATCATGTGTCTACGAACCAGATGTATACTGTTAGCACTGAGTTGGTGTGCCCTAGGAGAAAGTCCACTGTGTGCAGCTCACCCTCCACTCACATCAATAATGTGAGCATATCTGCTTCTGCTAAGCTTCCCAGTGAAGCAATGAAAATAAGTAAGCATCCCAGAAGACAAGTGCTTAAAACATCCCATGTTAACATACAGTACCAGTCAAAAGTTTGGACACACTACTATTTTTTACATTGTAGAGTAATAGTGAAGACATCAAAACTATGAAATAACACATATGGAATCATGTAGTAACCAAAAAAGTAACAGACACATCTCAACATCAATCAGAGGAGACTGCGTGAATCAGGCCTTCATGGACGATTTGCTGCAAAGAAACCACTACTAAAGGACACCAATAAGAAGAAGAGACTTGCTTGGGCCAAGAAACATGAGCAATGGACATTAGACCGGTGGAAATCTGTCCTTTGGTCTCATGTGTCCAAATTTGTGAGACACAGAGCATGTGAACAGATGATCTCCGCATGTGTGATTCCCACCGTGAAGCATGGAGGAGGTGTGATGGTGCTTTGCTGGTGACACTTTCAGTGATTTATTTCAAATTCAAAGCACACTTAACCAGCATGGCTACCACAAAATTCTGCAGCGATACGCCATCTCATCTGGTTTGCGCCTAGTGGGACTATCATTTGTTTTTCAACAGGACAATGACCCAACACACCTCCAGGCTGAGTAAGGGCTATTTGACCAAGAATGAGTGTGATGGAGTGCTGCATCAGATGACCTGGCTTCCACAATCACCCAACCTCAACCCAATTGAGATGGTTTGGGATGAGTTGGACCGCAGAGTGAAGGAAAAGCAGCCAACAAGTGCTGAGCATGCTAGGTGACAATTGGTTGAGAGAATGCCAAGAATGTGCAAAGATGTCATCAAGGTAAAGGGTGGCTACTTTGAAGAATCTAAAGAATTTGTTTTACACTTTTTTGGTTACTATGTCTTATTTCCTAGTTTTGATGTCTTCACTATTATTATACAATGTTGAAAATAGTAAAAATAAAGAAAAACCCTTGAATGAGTAGGTGTGTGTCACGTGTGCTCCCTCTCCGGCCCATAGGTCACCAGGCTGCTCGTTTATGGCGCACACCTGTCACCAGTGTTACACTCCCTTTGGTTTCTTCCCCAGTCATCATTGTTTCTGTTTCTTGTCGGTGCGCTGTTTGTGTTTCTTGTTTTGTTCATGTATTAATTAAATGTATTCTCTCCCTGAACTTACTTCCCAACTCTCAGCATACATCGTTACAGTGTGTCCAAGCTTTTGACTGATACTGTATGTAGCTTAAGAAACAAGGTTCAAGAAATCGATAATTTGCTAGTAACAGATTACATTTATATTCGGACTAACTCTGGAACTCACTAAGATAATACCTTTGATGACACAGTGGTAGCAATACAAGGTTATAACATTTACAGAAAAGACAACAATGCCAATGGTGGTGGTGTTGCTGTTTATATTCAGAACCACATTCCCGTAACGCTTAGAGAGGATCTCATGTTAAATACTGTTGAAGTAATATGGCTACAGGTTGATAGCGTAATACGCTGATTTGAGCAGAGTAACAGAATGGTCCTACTTAAATTTGCTTTTCGAGATACTTTACTTAGGACAGCTAATCAGACGTACCAGTGATTGTCCAGAAAGTGAGTTTATCGTCTCTACCTAGTGTTGAGATTCAAAGTTCAAAGCACTTTAAATGTGCAGCTGCAGCTTCACGTCTTTCTGGTCTGGTATGTAAATTTCTTAACCTGTAACGGCAGCCCTCCTCCTCTTCGTCTGAAGAGGAGGTGTAGCAGGGATCGGACCAAGACGCAGCGTATTCCGTGTTCAACATATTTAATGACAGACGAAAACGTGAACACTTACAAACTACAAAATAACAAACGTGGCTAACCGATACAGTCCTTTCTGGTGCAGACAAAACACAGAGACAGGAAACAACCACCCACAAAATCCCAACACAAAACAAGCCACCTATATATGATTCCCAATCAGGGACAACGATTGACAGCTGCCTCTGATTGAGAACCATATTAGGCCGAACACAGAAACAGACAAACTAGACACAACATAGAATGCCCACCCAGCTCACGTCCTGACCAACACTAAAACAAGCACAACACACAAGAACTATGGTCAGAACATGACAGTACCCCCCTCCTGAGGTGCGGACTCCGAACGCACCCCCTAAAACTCAAGGGGAGGGTCTGGGTCGGCATCTGTCCGCGGTGGCGGCTCCGGCGCTAGACGAGGACACCACTCCACCATTGTCTTTGTCCCCCTCCTTAGCGTCCTTTGAGTGGGGACCCTCGCCCCCGACCTTGGTCTAGGAACCTTCACAAAGGTCCCCCCTAGATTGAGGAGACAGCTCAGGACAGAGAGGTAGCTCACGACAGAGAGGTAGCTCAGGACAGAGAGGTAGCTCTGGACGAATGGCAGCTCCGGACTGAATGGCAGCTCCGGACTGAATGGCAGCTCCGGACTGAATGGCAGCTCATGACTGGAGGGCAGCTCATGACTGGAGGGCAGCTCATGACTGGAGGGCGGCTCATGACTGGAGGGCGGCTCATGACTGGCAGGCGGCTCATGACTGGCAGGCGGCTCTGGCGGCTCCTGACTGACGGACGGCTCTAGCGGCTCCTGACTGACGGACGGCTCTAACGGCTCGGGACAGATGGGCGGCTCTGACGGTTCGGGGCAGACGGGTGGCTCAGATGGCGCTGGGCAGACGGATGGCTCAGATGGCGCTGGGCAGACGGATGGCTCAGACGGTGCTGGGCAGACGGACGGCTCAGACGGCGCTGGGCAGGCAGGCAGCCCAGACGGCGCTGGGCAGGCAGGCAGCTCAGACTGCGCTGGGCAGACGGCCGACTCTGACCTGCTGAGGCGCACAGTAGGCCTGGTGCGTGGTGCCGGAACTGGTGGTACCGGACTGGAGACACGCACCTCAAGGCTAGTGCGGGGAGCAGGAACAGTGCGTACAGGGCTCTGGAGACGCACAGGAGGCTTAGTGCGTGGTGCCGGAACTGGAGGTACTGGGCTGGAGACACGCACCACAGGGAGAGTGCGTGGAGGAGGAACAGGGCTCTGGAGAGGCACTGGAAGCCTGGTGCGTGGTGTAGGCACTGGTGGTATTGGGCTGGGGCGGGAAGGTGGTGCCGGATATACCGGACCGTGCAGGCGTACTGGCTCCCTTGAGCACCGAGCCTGCCCAACCTTACCTGGTTGAATGCTCCCCGTAGCCCGACCAGTGCGGGGAGGTGGAATAACCCGCACTGGGCTGTGTTGGCGAACTGGAGACACCATGCGTAAGGCTGGTGCCATGTATGCCGGCCCGAGGAGACGCACTGGAGACCAGACGCGTTGAGCCGGCTTCATGGCACCTGGCTCAGTGCTCACTCTAGCCCGGCCGATACGTGGAGCTGGAATGTACCGCACCGGGCTAAGCACACGTACAGGAGACACCGTGCGCTCTTCCGCATAACACGGTGTCTGCCCGTACTCCCGCTCTCCACGGTAAGCATAGGAAGTGGGCGCAGGTTTCCTACCTGACTTCGCCACACTACCCTTTAGCCCCCCCCAATACATTTTTGGGATTTCTTCTCGGGCTTCCAGCCACGCTACTGTGCTGCCTCCTCATACCACCGCTCCTGGGCTTTAGCTGCCTCCATCTCTTCACGAGAGCGGCGATATTCTCCAATGTGAGCCCAGTGTCCTTTTCCCTCCAGAATTTCCTCCCATGTCCAGGAGTCCTGTGTAGTGGGCCGCTGCTGCTGCTGCTGCCCGTAGCCACGCTGCTTGGTCCGAGTTTGGTGGGTGGTTCTGTAACGGCAGCCCTCCTCCTCTTCGTCTGAAGAGGAGGTGTAGCAGGGATCGGACCAAGACGCAGCGTATTCCGTGTTCAACATATTTAATGACAGACGAAAACGTGAACACTTACAAACTACAAAATAACAAACGTGGCTTACCGATACAGTCCTTTCTGGTGCAGACAAAACACAGAGACAGGAAACAACCACCCACAAAATCCCAACACAAAACAAGCCACCTCTATATGATTCCCAATCAGGGACAACGATTGACAGCTGCCTCTGATTGAGAACCATATTAGGCCGAACACAGAAACAGACAAACTAGACACAACATAGAATGCCCACCCAGCTCACGTCCTGACCAACACTAAAACAAGCACAACACACAAGAACTATGGTCAGAACGTGACATAACCCATCATCTATACAGTTTGTTCGAAAGGGGCGGTTCTGTCAGGATGACACTCTGACCTCACTCAGGGGCGTGTTGTGGGTTTACTTTCCAAGTTACAGTATTTACTTAATAACATTTTTCATGACATCACAAAATAACAAACAAATTACATTAGTGTTATATAGATCACTTCTGACCATTCCTCACGTTCTAGGTTAGCAATATTGTTCCAGTATTCACTTTTGAACGTGTTAGAATTTCATCTGGAAAAGTCTATTGCAGCAAAGCACATTCCTTGAATGTGTGAATCTTGTGTGAATCTTGGGGAGGGAGACCTGAATCTTCTCCCCTTGATTTACAACAGGACGTTGTTAATCCCCACTAGTTCTCTCCCCCCCCCCCCCCCCCCCCCCCCCGACTGTCTTGTGGACAGTCATGACAACAGAGTTATATTTTCTGGGTGATTTAAATATACTGGCTTTCATCAAGCTGCCCACTCAAGAAAAAGCTTCAAACTGTAACCAGTGCTTGGAACCTGGTTCAGGTTATCAGTCAACTTACCAGGGTAGCTACAAACAGCAAAGGAATTAAATCATCAATATGTATTGATCACATCTTTTCTAATGCTGCCGAAATTTGCTTGAAAGCAGTATCCAGATCCATGTGTAGTGATCACAATAATATAGTGTATAAGAGGTCATACAATAAGTTTTGCAGTGAATCCTATGTTGTTGATGTAAAGAATATATTTGTTGGTCCGTGGTGTGTAATGAGGAGCAAACAGATGCTGCACTTCACACATTTATGAAATTGCATATTCTAGTTACTAATAAGCATGCACCCATTAAGAAAATCACTGTACAAATCCCTGTGGATGGATGAGTAATTGAACAATTGTATGGTTGAGAAGGATGAGGCAAAAGGAATGGCAAATAAGTCTGGCTGCAGAACCGATTGGCAAAGGTATTGCAAATAATTTGGCAAAAGTATTGCAAAAGTATTCAGTTTAGTCATGTGACTAAACTGAATAAAAAGAAGAAGAAACTACACTATTAAACAAAGATAAATGACATAAAGAATGATAGTAAAAAGCTTTGGAGCACCTTAAATAAAATTTTGTGAAAAAAGGCAAACTCAGCTCCATCATTCAATGAATCAGATGGCTCATTCATCACAAAACCAACTGATATTGCCTACTTTAATGATTTTTTAATTGGCAAGATTAGCAAACTTAGGCATGACATGCCAGCAACAAATGCTAACACTACACATCCAAGTATAACTGACCAAATTATGAAAGACAAGCATTGTAATTTTGAATTCTGTAAAGTGAGTGTGGATGACAAGACACTAGTCTTGAACATTTCTGACGATAATAGCAGACAATATTTCCACTCCTATTTGCCATATTTTAAATTTAAGCCTACTAGAAAGTGTGTGCCCCCAGGCTTGGAGGGAAGCAAAAGTCATTCCGCTACCTAAGAATAGTAAAGCCCCTTTTACTGGCTCAAATTGCCAACCAATCAGCTTGTTACCAACCCATAGTAAACTTTTGGAAAAAATTGTGTTTGACCAGATACAACGCTATTTTACAGTAAACAAATTGACAACAGACTTTCAGCATGCTTATAGGGAAGGACATTCAACAAGCACAGCACTTACACAAATGACTGATGATTGGCTGAGAGAAATTGGTTATAAAAAGATTTTGGGGACTGTTTTGTTTGACTTCAGTGCGGCCTTTGACATTATCAATCATAGTCTGCTGCTGGAAAAATGTGTTATGGCTTTACACTCCCTGCTATATTGTGGATAAAGAGTTGCCTGTCTAACAGAACACAGAGGGTGTTCTTTAATGGAAGCCTCTCCAACATAATACAGGTAGAATCAGGAATTCCCCAGGGCAGCTGTCGAGACCCCTTACTTTTGAGTACTTTGAGTAAAGCCAGTGTGTCTATGTACGTGGATGACTCAACACTATAGATGTCAGCTACTACAGTGACTGAAATGACTGCAACACTTAACAAAGAGCTGCAGTTAGTTTCAGAGTGGGTGGCAAGGAATACGTTAGTCCTAAGTATTTCTAAAACTAAAAGCATTGTATTTGGGAAAAACCATTCACTAAACCCTAAATCTCAATTAAATCTTGTAATAAATAATGTGTAAATTGAGCAAGGTGAGGTGACTAAACTGCTTGGAGTAACCCTGGATTGTAAACTGTCATGGTCAAAACATATTGATACAACAGTAGCTAAGAAGGCGAGAAGTCTGTCCATAATAAAGCGCAGCTCTACCTTCTTAACAGCACTATCAACAAGGCAAGTCCTGCAGGCCCTAATTTTGTCGCACCTGGACCTACTGTTAAGTCGTGTGGTCAGGTGCCACAAAAAGGGACTTGGGAAAATTGCAATTGTCTCAGAACAGGGCAGCACAGCTGGCCCTTGGATGTACACAGAGAGCTAATATTAATAGTATGCATGTCAATCTCTTCTGGCTGTAATCTGGAGGAGAGATTGACTTTCTCACTACTTGTATTTATGAGAGGTATTGATTGACATGTCGAATGCACGAGCTATCTGTTGAACTACTGGCGCACAGCTTGGACACCTATGCATACCCCACAAGCCATGCAACTAGAGGTCTCTTCACAGTGCCCAAGTCCAGAACAGACTATGGGAGGTGCACAGTACTACATAGAGCCATGACTACATGGAACTCTATTCAACATCAAGCAGTAAAATTAGATTAAAAAAACAGATACAACAAATACACCTTAGGGAACAGGGGGGACTGTGAAGCAACACAAACATAGGCACATGCATACACACACAATAAAATATGCACTATACACACATGGATTTTGTACTTTAGATATGTGGTAGTGGTGGAGTAGGGGCCTGAGGGCACAGAGTGGGTTGTGAAATCTGTGAATGTATTGTAATGTTTTCAAAATTGTATAAACTGCCTTAATTTTGCTGGATCCCAGGAAGAGTAAGTAGCTTCTGCCAATGGGATCCATAATAAATACAAATACAAATACCCCCCTGAATTCGAGCCCTGGTTTTCACTTAAGACACCAAGCCCCTCTCTGATACTGAGATAAGGAGTGCATGGTGACTGAAGGAATTGGCTGACAAAATCTATGGATAGTAGACTATAATTTAGCTTGTCAAACAGGTATGCCTAGTCAAAGACTCCAGCCACCCTAGTCATAGACTGTTCTCTCTGCTCCCGCACGGCAAGCGGTACCGGAGAGCCAAGTCTAGGTCCAAGAGGCTTCAAAACAGCTTCTACCCCCAAGCCATAAGACTCCTGAACATCTAATCAAATGTCTACCCAAACTATTTGCATTGCCCTCCCCTACTCTTTTACGCTGCTGCTACTCTCTGTTTATTATCTATGCATAGTCACTTTATCCCTACCTGCATGTACATATTACCTCAATTACCTCGACTAACCGGTGCCCCCGCACATTGACTCTGTACTGGTACCCCCTGTATATAGCCTTGGTATTGTTATTTTACTGCTGCTCTTTAATTATTTGTTACATTTATTTCTTATTTTCTTAGGTATTTTTCTTAAAACTACATTGTTGGTTAAGGAATGTGAGTAAGCATTTCACTGCAAGGTCTACACCTGTATTCGGCGCATGTGAAAAATAAAATGTGATTTGATTTGATCTCTAATTTCTTGAATAGTTAAAAATAAGCTCCAACACAATGCCCTCTTGTTGATAGTAGCCTAAAGTCTTTCTCCACGGCTGCCGCTTCATAGTAATGTAAGTTATGCAGGTGGCAATACATTTACAACCGAAAGCTTACCTTGACTTGGAAGAGTTGCAATGTTGTATAGCCTTAGCCAGTTAGCTAGCATAAGTAGCATTAATCTCCGTTTGTATCAGGTTGTTGAGTAGGATAAATTAGCTAAGTAAGTTAAAGTGATAAACTAAGAAAAAAAATACAACAAAACATATATACAGTTGAAGTCGGAAGTTTACATACACTTTAGCCAAATGCATTTAAACTCAGTTTTTCACAATTTCTGACATTTAATCCCAGTAAAAATTCCCTGTCTTAGGTCAGCTAGGATCACCACTTTGTTTTAAGAATGTGAAATGTCAGAATAATAGTGGAGAGAATGATTTATCTCAGCTTTTATTTATTTCATCACATTCCCAGTGGGTCAGAAGTTTACATACACTCAATTAGTATTTGGTAGCATTGTCTTTAAATTGTTTAACTTGAGTCAAATGTTTCGGGTAGCCTTCCACAAGCTTCACACAATAAGTTGGGTGAAGTTGGGCCCATTCCTCCTGACACAGCTGGTGTAACTGAGTCAGGATATTAGGCCTCCTTCCTTTCACACGCTTTTTCAGTTCTGCCCACATATTTTCTATAGGATTGAGGTCAGGGCTTTGTGATGGCCACTCCAATACCTTGACTTTGTTGTCCTTAAGCCATTTTGCCACAACTTTGGAGGTATGCTTGGGGTCATTGTCCATTTGGAAGACCCATTTGCGACCAAGCTTTAACTTCCTGACTGATGTCTTGAGATGTTGCTTCAATATATCCACATAATTGTCCTTCCTCATGATGTCATCTA